>NW_012152618.1:3690363-3739864 GCF_000956105.1 Propithecus coquereli | reverse complement strand
AGGAAGTTCTTTTTGCCTAATATCTATTTTTATACAGACGGCAAATCATTTTCATCACACAAACCAAGCTTACTAAATTTAAAGCAAGACTGCTATGATGGCAAATAAATTACTGGTGAATGTATGAATGTTAACCTTACTCATTACATTTAGTTCTGAGTCATTCATTCAACAGTTGTTGAGTGCCGTAGTCTGTGCCAAGCTAGGTTCTTAGCACTGGGGATACACCAGTGAAAAAAACTGAAGCCCCTATGCTCATGAAACCTACATTCTAGCTAAGAAAGACAAACAATTTATAAATACACAACTAAGTACAATAAAGGTGCCAGTTGGTGATATGTGCCATAAAGAAAAATAAAGCCAACTAAGGGAAGATAGAGACAGAATAGGGGTGAGGTGTTATTTAATATGGGGCTGTCTGCTAGGGTGACATCTAAATAGAGACCTAAAGAAAGTGAGCCACAAGGACATTTAGTGGAAGAGTGGTCCGGGTGGGAAAAGGGTGTTGGAGGCTGGAAAGAAGCGTGAAAGCCCCGAGGCAGGAGCATGTTTAGTGTAATAAAGCACAGTAAGGTGGTCAGTGCAGGGACAGTATAGGTAGTTAAGGTCAAAGACCACAATAAAGATATAAGATTTCACTCTGAGCAAGAAAGGAAGTCAATGAAGGGGTATGAATAAGAATTTCCATAATTTGACTAATTTTAAAAGGATCTCCCCGGCTGTTATATGGAAAATAAAATGTAGGGGGTAAAAAGTAGAAGCAGGAAATTCAGAGAACGGGGCTTCTGTAATAATCCAGCTGAGAGGTAACGGTGGCCTAGATCAGGATGGCAGTGGTGAAGGTGGTGAGAAGAAGTTGGATTCTAGGTATGATCTAAAGGCAGCATCAAGAGGATATGCTGATGGATTGGATGCAGCACACGAAAGAAAGAAGAGTCAAGATAATATCAAAGTTTTCCTTGGTCTGAGCCAAATAATGACTCCTGGTAGAGGAGGGATTATTTTCTGAGATGGGAAAGACTATAGGAAGTGCAAGTTTAGAGGTGGTTCTGATAGCAGCAATGATTATGAGGCCTTCCATTTGCTGGCTAATAGGTTCCATTGTCATTGCAAATATGAACTAAAGAAACCTGTCTTGAAAAGGCATGAAAGCTGCTATGAGTAAGAATACTAATGGTGACAAGATAATTCATGACTGCAATTACCTTTTATGGATACTCAATCACAAACAGGCCAGTTTAATGCAACCCCGAGAGAGCTTTCTCTACTTATCACCTAAGTAGTCTTCTCATAACTAGAAGTCCAACTGTCTATGCATCTCTTCCCCTAACGCCTCACTACATATTCTTCAGAAGCTGGTCTCTTTGAGAACAGACTAAGGCTCTGGGCCCCTAACTAATAACTGAGCCCTGAGCCATCTAATGTCAGCGTGAGATGTACTACCAAACCTCAGTTCTGGAAGGGTAGTCAGGAAAAAACAGCATGGTATATTACACACACTGCAGATCACACAACTAAAAAATACTACAAAACTGGAAAAAATTAAGTTTATCTCTGTGAAGTTAGTTAAAAGGATATTTAGACAGAAATGTGTGTCTAAGCAGAGAACTACTCTGGAATAGAACCTTCTAAGAATGGCTATTCTAAGTCAAAGTGAAAAACAAACAAACCATACTTGGTATCTATAAATCTACATATGTTAACAAGTGAATATACTCTCTTCCAACTAACTTCTGGCTTAAAATCTTGGTTAAACTTATTTTTTGGCCCAGCTATATAGAAGAAAAGCAAATGTAACAGCCATTTCTCCCAGGAAAAAAGGACGTATCTGAACTAACATCTCTGACTATCCAAAATCAGGTTTTTCAGAACTCTAATTTTGGTAAACCAGACAAGGTAACCTCAGAAAACCTACCGTTGGCTTAATGCAGGATGTTGCATCAAATGCTTCAGCCAGGTGCTTCTTATCACATTTCGAAGTTCATGGTTATTGCGAGCTGACAACACACCAACTACCACATCATAGTGACGAGACTTCCACTGTGGAAATAAGGCCAATTGATCTAGAAATAAGTAACAATAATTAAAAATAAGTCACGTTCAATTACTGTTATGTTCAATATGTAACAGTGTATTACAAAATAAAATGTTTATATTTGTAGAAAATACAGATAAATACAAAGAAAAAATATTAAAAATCCTCCATAAACCCGTTATCCAGAGATAACCACCAGCAACATTTTGGTGTAGAGTCTTTTTGTCGTCCATGCATATGTATGCATTCATGCTCATATAAGTACATAAATTCTTCAAAACAAACAAGATGTTTGTGATAAGAATCAGTTTTGAAAGGCAATGTGGCATCAACAATAGAACAGTAGGCAGTAAGAGTCAATGAAGCCACAGTTAGAATCCTGACTCTGTCACATATTAGCAGTAAGTTATTTAACGGCTTGAGCCTCAGTTTCCTTAACTATAAAATGGGTATAATAATTCTCATAACGCTGTTGTAAAAACTAAATGAGATAATATGTATAAAGGTCCTAGTTTGGTACCGGGAACATAGTAGGAACTCAATGACAACTAACAAAAAAAGTTCTTTGAAAGGTGAAGTCCTATATTAAGGTTATTAAATTCGGGGGGTGGGCTGGGTATGATGGCTCATGCTTGTAATCCCAGCACTTTGGGAGGCCCAGTGGGAGGACTGCTTGTTTGAGACCAATCTGGGGGACATAGGGAGAACCCATCTCTACAAAAAATAAAAAAAATTAGCCAGGTACAGTAGTGCATGCCTATAGTTCCAACTATTGGGGAGGCTGAGGCAGGAGGATCCCTTGAGCCCAAGAGTTCGAGGTTACAATGAGCTATAATCTGGCCACTGCACTCCAGCCTAGGCAACAAGAGCAAGATCCTGTCTCTTAAAAAAAAAAAAAAAAAAAGTTTGGGGAATGAAGTCGAAGCACTTCCATACTGAAAAGTATCAGAACCTTTATTTATGTCAATGAATTCTATTGTCAACAAACTTTTTATTATCTACTAAATATTCTAAAGAATGAAGGAGGGGAGGCAACATTTTTGGTAAAAAAAAAAAAAAATAAGTAACAAGTCATGTGAATGGCTCATTTTTTATTGTCATAGGTCTAATAGGTTTACATTTCAATTTCTAAAACTTGTCCTTCGAAAGAAGACAGAAGAGAAAGATATTTTGCTTTTCATCACCAGTTTTAAGGCTTGAGAGTTATAAGCTTATATACAGCTCTGATGAGAGATCCATTTCATCTCTTTCTCCAGTGGTAGGAACTGATCCCAAGTGTTTCCCCAAATAAATTATCAAATGCTAGAATCTTTACTACATTAAATGCAATGTTTTTATATGCCATAGGATCTAGATATTCAGTCTAAAAGACAACAAAAACATGTTATTTTTTCAAAGGCCCAATTAAAATAAAAATAAAATCAGGAAACAGAGTCTTCTACTAGGATAATTTTAAGGATATTATAACAATTATGGCAATACAGGAATTTTTGTGTAGACACCTTATTTTCCATGATATAATTTTACTTGTTATTTTGCCCTACCCTCAGACTCTTGTACCAAAATGAATTCTTCTATAAAGACAGAATTTATCTTTAACATAAATCCAAACTTTGATGGATTAAGCTTATCATAGGCCACACTTCCTTCTTGAATACCTAATATGTGACAAGTACTATATGTAGAGTATCATTTAATTCTCACAACTCTGAGGGAGGTAGGTACTTATTGAACAAATGAGGAAGCAGGCACAGAGAATTCCGTAACTTGCCTTACATCAAACAGCTAGGAAAATGGCTGGGCTAAAATTTATTTCAGGCAATCTAACTCCATTCTTCATAACTGTTCTATAGCTATACAGTTTAATGTAGCTTATCTGAGTCTAAATTCTGATCTTTTTATCTATAACACGACTTCAAGTGGTGAATTAGTGCTAAGCAGATCACTGAAGATGCTGGTTAATACATTAATTTTTTTGCATTCATGGCTCAGGAACATTTTTTCTCAGATATTAACTATATTATAAAAGTTGTACTTTTGCTGGAACTGTAAATGGGTCTGGATCTGGAGACTAATTTAAATGATTACATAAGATTGGAATGATATGCCATCCTCCCCTCAACTGTTTCGCAGAGAAACTTTTTTTTTTTTTTCCTTGAGATGAGTTCTCACTGCCCTGGGCTAGAATGCAGTATCATTATAGCTCGCTGCAACCTCAAATTCATGGGCTCAAGAGATCCTCCTGCCTCAGCCTCCCAAGTAGCTGGGACTATAGGTGTGTGCCACCACACCCAGCTAATTTTTAGATTTTTTTTTTCTTATAGGGTTGGGGTCTCACTCTGTTGCTGAGGCTGGTCTTGAACTCCTGGCCTCAAGCCATCCTGCCACCTTGGCCTCCCAAAGTGCTCAGATTACAGGCAAGAGCCACCACCCCTGGACCCTCGCAAAGAAATATTAAGTACATTCTAGTGACAGGAGGGAGACAAATGTAGTAACCAGCCAGTTGACATTGATTCCATAGCCAACATGCTATATTACCTCAGTAAGAAATTATTTAAATTCCTTGTGCCTGTTTCTTAATCAGAGACAACTGATACCAAAAAAGTCTTTAGACATTCTACCTGTTTCAAAATGTCATCTCGAAACATTAAAAGCTGTAGAATGGCAAAAAATCACATTTAGTCTAAATGCCTTATTTACCTGACATCATCAGAAAACAAGGTTGCAATACAAAATCAAATTTTCAAATAACTTAAATATCCCTTTTAATGCCAAACTTACTACCTTATTTTTGATGGATAATCAAAATAAATCTTCTAGAAACAGACTACATGGAACATAATTTAACGTTTTACTGATGATCCAAAATCTTCATAAAAAATTTCTCAAATCCATCTGTTTTCATAATTAATTCTAGCTGCTGCTTCAGCTCAAATTGTTCTTTCACCTAGACCAGTATAAAAGTATCCTAACTAGTTTCTCCCTGACTTCTCCATACTACTGTCAAACTAGATTTTTCTAAAAATAAGTAAATAAACAAAAAGATAACCGTGTGGCATGGGAAAATCACATGGATTAAGGATATAAAACTACTTTTTGATCTCATTCCAACTCTCTGCCACTGTCAATCCTCCCTACTTCTAATCCACATCTAAGCTGCTTCTATTCAACTCTTTATTTTACATTAATTTCTCTCCTCCTTACAGAGAGGAAGCACACGGCATATTTTGGCCTTTTAGAGTACTTCCAGATATACTGAAGTTAGACTTCAGAAAAATAGTTTTCTTCTATCACATACCATCGATGTAAATCAGTTCAACAGACTCCTGAGCACTGTGTTACACAGTATAAAACCCAAATTAAATGCTTAATAAATACTTGTGTAAGAATGTTATTCAAGTTCCTAGTTCCCTTTACCAATCTGGCTCTACACTCCATCACACTCTGTTATTTATTACGAGCATAGGGTATCTAGTTTGATTCTGGTGTCTGGAAACAGGTAAAAAGGAAAACTAAGAAGTAAACATGATACAAAAGGACATAAAGATAATTCACAATAGAAGAAAGGTAAATAGTTAACAAACCCATGAAAAAATGTTCAACTTCACTAGCAATCAAGTTTGAATTAGAGCAATAAAATACCCGTTTTCTCTTACATTCAAACTGACAAATGTCTTCTTAAATGATAATAACCAAATGATGGGTACTTCAAGGAAAGGTTCACAGTGATTTCAAGGAAATGATTACTCTCTTTCAGGGCTGGTAGGAGTGTAATTTGGTACAGTCTTCTGCAGGGCAATTTGGAAATACACATCAAATAACAGAATAGTATAAACTTTGTCCAACAATTCTATGCCTAAGAATTTATTCTAAAGAAATAATCAGTGATGCACGCAAAGATCTCTATTCAACAGTGTCACTTATTAATAGTGAAAAACTGCAAGCTACATAAACGCAACAAGGGACTCATTAAATAAATTATGCTGTCTCTATATGATAGAATACTATTCAGCCATTAAAATTATGTTGTAAATGTATCACTAAATATTATTCTACATCATATTAAGCAGTCTATAAGAACCATGTACATACTGGGTGGTTCCATTTATATAAAGTGCAAAAGTAGTCAAATGTCTGCCAATAGAGATCAGAATAGTGGTTACTACCCTTGGCAGTGACAGAAGACAGCATGTAGGGAGCTTCTGGGGTGTTGGTAGTTTTCTTTTAATTTGGATGCTGATTACCTGGGTATGTTCAGTTTGTGAAAATATATCCAGCTGCATAGTTACATGACGAAAAGAATGTATTATTATATATCAATACAATTTTTAAAATATATTAAATAATTTCACCCAACACATACGCTCTTTTGAAAATGGTCTAGAAGTAGACCATATTTCTTTCCTTTTTAAAAAAATAATTCAAAATTTTTCCACAAAGAACTTGTTTCACTTTTATAAAAAAAAAAAAATTTAAATCCTGAAGTTTTCATGGCATGTGAGCAGATGATCTGCAGATGAAAAATTCATTCATACTTTCCCAGTTTTATTCTCCTGATTTATTTATTCAAATTACCAAGCATCTCCTATGTTCACTGTTCTAGATGGCACAGATACAGCAGTAAATGAAATCTCCATAATTTCAGGAATAATTCACAATCCCAAGCAAGCTCCCTGAGGGTAATGTAGGGGCCACGGGAAAACTTTCCCTTTGCCCTCCGTAAGTTCACGGAAAATATAGGAGAAAGAGCATATAAATTTATTTGATCTTAGTTTTATGTGACACGGAAGCCTTCAGAGTGAAGATACAAAGATAGAGAGGAAACTGTCCATTTTTATGCTTAGGTTTAACAAAGTATGGACAGTTGTATAGAAATATGGTTGGACAAAAAAGATATGACCGAAGGCTAACTGACTGAGTAGGGAAACCCAGCAAGGCCTGTCTGTCAAGATCATTCTTGGCCTCTATGAGCATGAGTCCTTTCCTCCTGGGTATGAGGCAGGACCCTCTCTGCAATGAGGGTCTTATGACCTACAATCAGACAAGGTAGGTCAGATAATTTCTTTATGGCCAGTTTTTATATAGAAAGGAAGGGGGAAGTTAAGAGTAATATTTTTAGGTTTTATGGCTAGTTTGGGGGAAAAGGGGTTCTAGTTTCTATAGCTAGCCCCTGAGACAGGAGCATAGGAGAAGGCCAGAGAGAGCTGCTTCTGAGGCCTTCATTTTGGGGTATTGTTTTCTGAGACACTACAGTAATGACTATTTTTCTTTAATATATAATATATCCTGAGAGTCTAGCAACCTGCTAGGCTCTGCACTGAGAGTGGACATCCCAAAGTATATTGAAGTCTAAGGGATGTTAACATCAAACTAATATTCAAAATAAGCCCAAAGAGTCCTAAAAATCAGTCCAAAATTTCACTCTCATGTGCATGCTCTTTGATGACATCAGTCACAAATAGGCAGAAATCTTGAAAATGAGGAAAATATACAAGTCCACCACAGATCTACTGATAAGGATAATCATCATACACACTACCAAAGATACCTCCCAAAACACCACACAAACATAGGCATCGGCCACCACCATACTATTAGTACTACTCCTCCCTAAAATTCATGGAGTGTTTACTATGAACCAGGCACTGTTCTATTAATTGAGTCTTCACAGTAACTCTATGAGATCATTTTATAAATAAGGAAACTGAAGCACAGAGACATAATTAGCATAGGGATAATTTTGGAAGAACTAGCCTTAGGCAAAATTGCGAAGCAAGCTCAATTTATTTTTGACCTTCCACTTGCCTTATGTCTGTTTCCACATGACATACTATGAGCACCTTGAGAGCAGGGAATATGCATCCAGCACAACACCCAGCACTAAGTATTTGTTGAGTGGATATATGCTCCTTTCCTTTCTCTTGGGTTTCTTTCTTTCCAAATATCCCGAAAAGAGAAGCCTATTTTGCCACACTGTTTTTCTAAATTAAGCGTTAAATAATTCCTGCCAAGGCATTACCCCAAACCAGTTATGTTGTAATCAAGATATCCTATATCTAGATTCCCTAGTCCAATGGATATCTCCTCCTCCATTTTCCTCTTGTCACCCCTAGGTGTGCTGGATTTCACAAGAGAAGGCCTGCTTCCTCTTCTCCAAGTGCTCTCCCTGACTGGTTTCTGCTATTTAAGGCAAGCTACCACATTAGAAAAGTCGCTGATCCTGGTACTAACATGGCTGGCTCACTTCATTCTCGTTCCTGCTCAGTTCTTCATAATGGCCTTCCCTGACTTCTCTATATAAAACAGCAGCCCAACATTCTCTTACACTGCTTTATTTTTCTTCGCCATACTTAGCTTTACCCCGCTGTGATATTTACAATATTTCCTTATGCTCTGTCTTCTCTTCTAAATTGTAAACTGAATGAGGGCAGGGGCTTTAGCTCGTAATTCCATACTTACAACAGAAGCTGGCATAGAGTGGCTCTCAATTATTTGCTGAATCAACTGCCAATCACAGCATCTTTTTAAATATTTAGGGAGGGTAAATCTCTCTTTCAAAATATACTGCCAAGACTTAATGAGATTGAAAACAAAGAGGCAGAAGAGAAAAGAGAACAAAAGTAAATCTTTAAATACTAACTCAAGAGAAGAATACTTAGCAAAATCTTGGGTTTTCTCTCTCTCCTTAGGCTTAAACTGTAAGGGTTAAAATGTAAAAATGCCCAAGTGTTTTAGATTAAACATGGTGACAGCACAATGGGAAAAGCTGCTGTAGGAAATTTTAGCAATCAAGATGTTTCCACTGCTTTTAGTTCTGAAAGTACCAAAAGGAAAAGAGGAAAGTTGGGAGTCAGTCATGTTTAATTTAGATTAAAGTATCCTTATTATCTGACCAGATGCACAGTATCCACTCAAAGTCAAGTTAATTTATGTAACTAGTATTGATCTTCTCACCTATATATTAACATTACCCTGTCCCTTCCTACAATTACTTCTTCATTTCCTTGATCTAGCCTGATCTAACCGGATGGCAGATAAAGGCACCATCTAAACACAAAGGGGGTAGGAAAAACTTTTCTCAAACTAAGAAATTGCCTGGCAGGTCTACTAAGATTTAAGTTCGAAGGCAGGGCTTTTGTTTGTTTTATTAAACCCTGAAAGACTGGTAAGGTCATAAATATTCTAAGGATGCTTTGCAAATAGCATCCAGTAGGGCTCACTCATACACAAAAAAGAAACCTGTAAAACACAAACCCAACAGATGTTACAAAGAATTATGTATATATGGCACTTTTTTCTCAGCTCAGTTTACAAAAACCTAAAAAACAACACAAAACAAAACCCAAACCTGTTAACAGGTTAAATGCACTGTAACATTGTATTTTCATTAAATCATTTAAATGGTGTTTAATTCTATTCAGGTCACACAAATCCTTTTCAAAGAGCTGGTGGTTTGTCTGATAGAAAAAAAGATTGTTACCAAAATGACCCCAATATAATCTCACGTAACATTGTTTTGAGGATTGCTGAATACTTTCTCCTTATAAGGTGCATTGTGCTGAACTGCAAATAAGTCTAATTTTTAAAACTTCTGTATAAGAAAACAGCTATTTTGGGGAAAGAAAAAAAATCCCAACGTAGTTAAAAAACAAAACGACTATTACCTCATCTTTAAAAGAGCTTTCTAGGTTTCTTTATACGTCCTAGGGAGAGCCCTTAAAAAAGACAAGCGAAAAAGGGAAACCTAAAGCAGTGTTCGGGGTGGTGGAACCTATTAACAAAATAATCCACTGGGTACCTACTGTGGGCAAAGCATTCTATTAGGATGCGAAGCAAACAAGAACAAAGATTTCTCTCCTATGAGATTAAGTTTTAGAGCAAACGGACACGATCGTTAAAGAATTTGGTATTTCCACGTAAACTTCATTAGTAGGCTCTGCGAATCAAACTCACAGGAACTCCACTCACCGCCATGCCCTATTTCATGTCTAGATTTGTTTAACCGACTTACATCATAACCAAAATACAAAATACAATACATTCTTATAGCAAAGTTATTCCTCAGAAGCAAAACCCAGCCACCCTTTAAAACACGCACAAACATTACCCACGGCACTAAAACCTCAAAGTCTTGACCGAGGAAGACCAATAACTTGGGGAGGAAGAAAACTTTTGAGCCCGAGCTTCCAAATCAGCAGCCGCTAGTGCTGAAGGGAACACGAGGTTCTGCTCCCCGGGAGGGCGTCGCACAACGCCGACCAGGCCTGGGGACAGCCGAAGGACTTGCAGCTGCGGGCACCGGCTGTGTGGCCGTTAAGGGAAGCGGGGAGGTGAGAAGCCGTGGGGACACAGAAAGAGAAAAGCTCCCTCAAGTTTGCCCGATGTAGACGCTCGAAGGATGAAAAGAATCATTTGTTTCGTCTGGGGACCGTCGTGTTTGGCCCTTCCTCCCCCGTCTCCCCCCCCCCCCCCCAGCGATTCCCGGCGGAGCTCGGCGGCACCGAGCCGCACCGGAGGTTCCGGAGCCCGGCCTTCCACCCTTCGCGGCCGCCGGTGTGCCTGGCCCCAGGACCTCACCTGCGGGGCTGGCCCCGGAGGCGCGAGCGGGCGGCGGGGAGCGCAGCCGCAGCCAGAGGTGCAGCGCGGCCCCGAGCACACACGGGCACAGCAGCACCAGCCAGTTTCGCATTGGCCGCCCCCGCCGGCTCCACCTCGCGCCCCCGCCGCGCGCCGGGCTCTCCCGCGTCCCGGCGGAGAGGGAGGGGACCCGCAAGTGCGGAGATTGAGGGGCGGCGGCAGACGCCTGCGCAACCACTCCGGGCACGCCCGCCCTCGCGCCCGGCGCCGTCTGGGCTCCTCTCGGATCCCGGCCCCGCGCCTCAGGTCCCTCAGACCGCGGGCGGCAGCTGCACAGCCGGCCGGAGCCCCGCCCCCTCCGCTCGGCCTTCCCACCGGCTCCGCCCACCTTTTCTCCCACTCGCCCCGCCCTCTTCCCTCGCGTCCCCACCCGCGCCCGCCGGCGGGCCGGGAGCTGAAGTCCCGCTCTGGGCCCAGGCAGGAGGCGCAGTCGGGAGCCTGAGGCCCGAAAACTACATTTCCCACAATCCCAAGCACGCGTTCCGTCACTTGGAGGCTGCGGTGGCGAAGCTCGAGGCCCCACACGGAACATGCGCACCCCTTCTCGGCGCCTGCTGCCACCCAGTGGCCGAAGAGAGGTGGTGCCGGGCTCTCTGGCGCTCAGAGGCTGCGCCAAGCCGGGAAGGGAAACGCGGCTTAGACAAAGGTTGCGGTTTGCCTCAGACTGCGAGGAGATAAGAGTGACTCTCGTTTGAAATCACGCAGAGCTCCCTTGTGCGGAGGCTCGCTGTCCCCCCCGCCCCCGCTGTGTAAGATGGAATCCTGCCGACGTCTCCTCGGCCCGAAAAGCGGGACGAGAAAGCCCGCGTGCCGGCCTCTTGAACGATGAATCATCAGGGATTCGCTCTGGTGCAGTGTGTTCCCGGCTCTTTGCCCGGTTCTGTGCTCTAGGAACGCAGGCTGAGGAGGACAGCGCCCAGGGGACCGGGCTGTGGAGTGCGGTGGCGAAGGTCCCATGGGGGTAGAATTGCACAGGCCCCGGGTTCAAACTGGCGCTGTCAAGTCGGAAGCGGAACGTGGTGCGTTCCCAAACGGGAGGTGAACCGGGGGAGCTGAGCGAACGGGGCTCTGTGGAAGGGCTTCTGCAGCGCTCCTTCAAAATGAAACTGCCCCAGCGTCGTGCACCTACGGCCCGGGGGACCCCCGCCCGCGTTTGGCTGAGAAGGGAAGAGGCACTGAGGGTGCTGATCTTAAGAAGATGGGGGGAAAGGATAAGAATGAGTGCCTGGGCTATGGTGTGTGGGTTTTGTATGTTTGTTTGTTTTGTTTTTAAGTTTCCACAAGTTGTTGAGAAAAGTTTTGGTTGACAGAAGATCCATCTCAAACAAGCAGAAAGTTCTTTATTTGAGTAACAACGGTCCAGCCGTGGATTTCACAGGCACTGCCAGTATCGAGAGTCTCATTGAGTGGCAACTTAGTTCCGGCAAAGCAACCTTTTCATTTGGTTGTTTTGTAATATTGTCTGCTGTACTATATTTAATTTTAAAATGTTTGGTTTAATAGTTATATAAAAGCTATAAGCCTAGGAGTTTATACTGTGTGTTTGTATTAAGTAAATTAATAAAGATAATTTAACTCATGTAGGGCCAGAAATTGTTTGTTGTTGTTTTTTTCCTTTAAAAGGGATTTGTATTATATATTTGTTAGTTATCTGTTGCTACTTAACAAATCAATCCAAAACTCTTAAAACAACAATAATCATTTGTTATCTCTCACGATTTCTGTAGGTCAGGAACTCGGGAGCTAAGTTCTCGTTCAGGGTCCCTCATAAAGTTGCAGGCAGATGTCAACTAGGGCTGCAGTCATCTGAAGGCTTGACTGGGGCTGGAGAATCCACTTCCTAGGTGACTCACTTATATGGCAGATGCTGCAATGCTTTTTATGACAAAGCATTGGAAGACACACGCTATCATTTCTGCACTTGTCTATTGATCACACAGAGTAGCCCTGATTCACTGTGTGAGGAACCACACATGGGCACGAATACTGGGGGCAAGGATCACTGGAACCCATCTTAGAGGCTGTCTACCACAGTATATTATGCAAATTTGAGAAACCCTACTGTTTCTGAACAGTTTTGGGCATCTTTAGGGTCCCTACGTACTTTCCATGGTCCCTGAAGACAGGAAGGAACACTTTTTCCTTCTTATGGGAAACAGATGGAATTAAAAGGCTGTGATTATTGTGGCTCTTGGGCAAATGTCACCAAGATCTGCATGCCCCTTTCCAAGACATTGTGTACATATTTCAATAAGAAAGGAGAACATGTAATGTTTAGAAATTTCTTGTTAGAAATTCTTTGCTTAGAACTATCCTGACTTGCTTTCTACATTTCAATTAAAGAAATTGTTAAGAAAGTAATAATTGGTTGTCTCAAAGGGTATATTTGTCCTCAAGAAAAGTAGTAAATGGTCTGTTAATATCCTAAAATTTTCATTTTGTGAATAAAGAATTATAATGAGTTAACCCCAAAAGAGGAATCATCCCTAATTTTACCAGATCTATTCAGTCAACAAATACTTATTGAGCATCTGTTATATGCCAGGCAATTTTGTATATACTTTGGATACATCAATGAACAAAACAAGGATCCCTGTCCTGTAGCAATGGGGTTGGGGTGCAGACTATAGACATAATAAGGAAATACACTTGACCAGGATGTTAGAAGATGATAAGCACCATGGAAAATATAAAAAGTAGGGCAGGGTAGGAGACTTGTGAGAGTGGGACAGAAATGGAGCAGATTGCAGCATTAGATGGCAGTATTTAAATAACTGTTCAAAGTTACAATGAGCACTAAAGGGAGGAACAAACAAAATCACCCTAATATATTAACTAATCAAGGTGCTGTTCGTTCCAGTTAACAATCTAGAGGGGAATTTTTTTCACTGGCACTCTGATAAGCCTGTAACAAAAATAGTTTTTAATAACTTTTTAGCATCCTTCAAATCACACCCCAGTGGGAGCTGCCTATATCACCTGTTGATGGGACCAGTGACCCTTCCACTTACCTGCTGTCTACTATGCCCTAATAAACTCAAGACTACAGTAAGTAAAGATCATAAGAGAGAATGTACAATAGAATAAAATTTTTAAAACCCAGTGATGATATCAACCATCTGTGCAGTCAAGGTGCTCATAGTCTATGATGTGAACAAGTTAACAGAGAATTAGAACTAGGGAGAGGCAAACTAGGATGGTTGGTCATCCTGATTATAATTCAACGTGATAAGTAATTACAATTCCATGTGAGAAAGGAAGGCACAGGGTGTTATAGCAGCACAAAGCAGGAGTTATAGTCCTCCCTCAGTATCCATGGGGGGTTGTTTCCAGGACCCCCCATGGATACCAAAATCCGGGAATACTCAAGACCCTGATATAAAACGGTGTGGTATTTGCATATAACCTATGCACACCCTCCGAATACTTTGCATAGTCTCTAGGTTGCTAACCATATTGAATACAATGCCTACCCATCTCTTCATTCAAGTGGATTCAATGACATGTGACAAATTCAAGTTTTGCTTCGTGTAACTTTGTGAAATTTTTTTTTTCTGAGTCTTTTCCATCTGTAATTGGTTGAATTCATGGATGTGGAACCCACAGGTAGGGAGGGCTAACTGTATTTAACTCAGCACAAAGCTCCCTAGAGGAGGCTATCCCTTGAAAACACAGAGCTGGGGCTTGAAATCAGAGGCCAGGTAACAAAGTAGGAAGTGAGAAGGGCGTTCAAGAGTGCCCTAGGCAAAACAAAAAATTCTCTTTTTCTTAAGAGACAGGGTCTCATTCTGTCACCCAGGCTGGAGTGCAGTGGCACGATCGTAGCTCACTGCAGTCTCCAACTCCTGAGCTCACGCCATCCTCTCATCTCTGCCTCCCAAAGTTCTGGGACTACAGGCATGAGCCACCGCACCTGGCCTCCCCTCAATACTCTCATTTCTGATGAATTTTACAATCATTTTTCACAGCTTTTCTGCTTCCTCCTAAACCTTATATTTAATACATGGTTATAATAACAAGTACAAGTAATACAAATGTAATGTTAGACTCCTCCTTTGGCCCATCCTGATCTTTTTCTCCAGATTTAACCACTATAGCCTAGGTATTTCTTCTTGTGTATATATTCTGAATTGTCCCAAATTGTTTACTTTTCCAGGGATGGAAATGAAGAAGCACCTTTCTTTTTAATCCCCATGATTGCAATCTGTGCCCTGAACCTATATAACTGCAGAAATTCTAGTCCCCTCTCTAAATATTTATGAGTGCCCCAGGAGTGCTTGCTTTTCCACAAAATCATCATTACTCTCATTGCCACCTCTTGTTCCAGACAGCCGCTCTAGTCTTCTCTGTCAACCGCCTCAACTCATAACCACTTCTCCAGGCATGGACATAGTACCTTCCTTTATCCTCTAAATCACTGCTAAGACATAGCTGTCATGTTTATCAGACTTTAGTAAGGATTTAGTCTAAGAAAATACAGAAAGAAAAATTTGAAACTATATATGAGATAAACTTACTTTTAGGATCCCTCAGAAGAGTTCCCCGCTGGCCATCTCTTGCCTTGGGCCCCACCCCACCCAACCCTCTTAATGCCACTTCGGAGGGCTTTCTCATCTCCTGCATATGAGGGACACTTCTTGCAGGTTCTCTTTTCTCCAGTCCAGGGCCCAATTCTATCACTAGCCAATGAAGTCAAAATTGCCCTTGAAAATCTCTTAAATGTCTCAAATGTGGAGCACATATGGTTTACTATCTTTCTATAGAAAGATTTTTTTTTTATTCTTCTAATTCTTTCTTATCAATGTTTCTCTGCAGACCTCAATCATTCACTTTCTTCCTCCAGGAAATCATCTTGCCCGGTCACTTATACAATAAATTTCACTTTATAAAAATTAATAGTTGGGAAACCTTAAAAACATTCAGACATTCTTTTCAAGGGTTTCAGGACTGCTGGCATTCTTTGCCTCATGTGGGTACACACTGCCTTTGTTTTTTTTTTTTTTTGAGACAGAGTTTTTCTCTGTTGCCCAGGCCAGAGTGCCGTGGCGTCAGGCTAGCTCACAGCAACCTCAAATTCCTGGGCTCAAGCCATCCTTCTGCCTGAGCCTCCCGAGTAGCTGGGACTACAGGCATGTGCCACCATGGCCAGCTAATTTTTTCTATATATCTTTAGTTGTCCGACTAATTTCTTTCTATTTTTAGTAGAGATGGGGTCTTGCTCTTGCTCAGGCTGGTCTCGAACTCCTGACCTTGAGCTTTGGCCTTCCAGAGTGCTAAGATTACAGGCGTGAGTCCCCACGCCCGGCCCACACTGCCTTTGTAATGTGCACTCTTTAAATAATTACTTCTCTTTCTTTTTTAGCCAGTAGTTGAATTCTATTAAATTAAATGCCTATGATGAGACTACCAGATGATTGTTGCAGAAGACAACCTTTTACACTAGCAGATAGAATTCTTAACATTTCAGTCTGAAGCATCGTGATTCATATTTTGGCTATGCATCAGAGTCAGGGCTTCTCTGAGAAGAGTAGCAAAACAGACACTGCCAGATCACCCTTCAAATGTGTGCTCAAGGCAGAGGAGGGAGGCTGGTGTAGCAGGAGCAGAGTGAGCCGTGAAGGGAATAGTAGTGGATGAGGTTAGAGACGTAGTCTCGAGCAAGAATATCATAATAATTCACAAAGGTTTCGGCTTTTACTGTGAAATGAATGGGGAGTAGCTACTTGATGGGTGTGGATCACAGGAGAGACATGATTTGACTTATGCTTTGCGAGAATCACACACATTACTGGGTTGTGACTAGACTGGCTGAGGGTGAGGAAAATCTACCAGGAGGAGTAGAGGAGGGAAATGATGAGTATCATTTATGCCTTGAGACAAGGTGCAGTAGCGAGAGCCAACCAGAAGATGGGGGTGATCCCAGATACTGACTATAGGGACTAGGTCTATGGGAGGGAGGTGGCGTGGGGGGGACTGTAAGAGATGCAGCGGTACTGCTCCCCATTCAGGATGGAGAGTGCAGACAGCTGAGGACTCTGAGCTGAATCTCCCTCTGGGAATTGCCCTTGGGTGAAGGTTGCTCCCCCGCTTAAGGGTACAGCCCCCTCCAAGGAGACATCCAATGACTACTTAAGCAGGGGTATAAAGATCTGGAATAATTCTGAAGAGCCATCCCGTGGCCTCTGTTGCAACTGTGTGATAGTCCAACTTCTTCCTCTGCCCAGTTCAGCTCCCTCCCTGCTCTGTTCCCAAGAGCAGACCCCAATAAACCTCCTGCACACAACCTGTGTTTCTGTTTCCCTGGAAACCTGATCTAAGACAGTGATTCTGTTAAAACGTAAATGAGACTATGTCATTTCTCTACTTAAAACCCTGCAATAGCTCCTCAGTTCTCTCACAGGGAAACCAAAGTCCTTATGATGGCTCTACAGGCCACTGGGATCTGGAGCACTGTCCCTCTAACTTCATCCCCTACTTCCTTCCTCCTCATTCACTTTGCTCCAGAGCCATACGGCCTCTTTGCCATCCCATAACTATGACAGGTATGTTCTTGCCCCAGGATCTTTGTACTTTGTTCCTTCTGCCCTTCTTCCAGATATTTTCATGACTCGCTCCTTTTCCTCCTCCAAGTCAGCTCACCTTTTCAATGAGGCCCGTCCATCCCATTCAAAAAGCTCCCTCCACCACTCCCAATCTCTATTGCTCTATTCTATATCATCACTCGCAAAGATACTGTCCAGTTTACATACGTATTTTGTTTATGGTTTATTGTCTTGCTGTCCACACAATGCAGAAACATTCCCTCCTCCATTTTGTTCCCTAGTGTACCCCAGAATCTCAAGTGGTGACTGGCACTTTGTAGGTGCTCCATAAATGTTTAGTGAATGAATAGTGAATGAATGGATTTGGGAACCCGTAGCAAGGTGATTGCAGCGGGATTCATGAGATTACCCAGGGATAGTCCGTACAGCAAAGATGAACAGAGACATCAACATTTAGGTGTGAGCAGAGGCAGAGAAAACGATAAAGGGCACTGAGAAGAGGCCAGAATGTAGGTGGAGAACAAGAAAATGTGTCACACAAGAAGTCAGACTGTGGAGAGAAAACAGGCCCCTGTGTACAGTGCTGTCACTATACAGGAAGCAAGATAAAGGCAGAAACATGTCTGCTGGTTTGAGGGTCGATAGGTAGCCAGCAGTTTTGAGAGTAGATAGGGAGACTACTGTGAGTGGAGGAGTGAATGAGAAGTACTGAAGCGGACGTGGTGTGTGCATTACTATCTCGAGAAGCTTGGTCATGAACACAGGAAAGAGAAAGAATGGGAGCTGGGAAGAATTGTGTGTACGTTTAGGTGGGAGAAGCAAGCTTGACTTGAACATTTTAAATGATGTATGGGAAGAGCGAGTACCAACCATATAATTTATCATCCAAATTAGGGTTCTGAGAGCAAAAGGGGGCAGGACAATTCTAAAGTAGATGGAAGTCAAGACAACATGGACTTTCTGCAAAGTAGGCCATATGGTCACCCTTACACTTAGCAGGCAATTTTTTTTCTAACAGTAGGTGGCAGTAAAAAGCTTGCCTCTTTTTGCCTCTTTTTCTTTGTTTTATTTTGTTTTGGAGAAGCATTTGGAGATTTTGGATAGCAATTAAGATTGGTAAAGGTTAGTTTAGCCGTAGCTGTATGCTCAAAATGGGAGGTTTCAACTTAGATTTCACTTTGGGAAAATTCATATTGTACGTTTTTACGAAAAAGAGTATCTCTATTGGTCCTCAAAGAGGAAATAATTTTTGAGTAACTATAAAATATGCTGGCTGTGTTGCATTTTCACACTGAGTCATTTTACCTTTAAAAAGATGAACTTCTGTCTTCCTCCTAATTCAGAATAATTTGTATTAATTTTACCACTTCCGTTTCAGCACATGCACTGCTATTTGCATGCATTTCTTATTTATATATATAAATTTTCAGTTAAGTCCAGTTTCAGTAGACTTTGGGGGACCTTGCTATGAAGATTAGAAATGTTTTTGAAAGCTATGACACATGACAGCAAATTTCTTATTTTCAAAGATAGAACTAGAGATGTCCAGAGATTAAAGACTTTTAGAATTTCAGGATAGTAAAGTGAAAGAGTACACATTATTCAGGCAATCTTGGCAGAATCTAACATCATAAAATTTAAAATTCAGAAATCTTCATAAGAGTTAAAAAACAGAATCTAAATATTCTCTGAGGGTCCAGCAGATAAATTTGAGCCCAAAACTCAGATTTGCATTTATTACAATAGCTGTGTGACTTTGAGCAAGGAAAGTACTTTACCTCTTTAAGTCTCAGATTCCTAATGTGTGAAATGAGAGCCATAGGACATACTTCAGTGACTTGTTTTGAATATTAAATGAGAAAACATAAGTCTGTAGATGTTATTTTTGTCCTCTTCTCTAAACATGAATATGAAGACATCCAGATTAAAATTAGGTGTATGCAACCTTAACCCTTGGAAAAGATATCAGAAAGATTAAGGAGAAAATATTAATTTTAACAATTGCTTTTAAAACAAATGAAACCAAAAAGGTCTTAGACATACCTTAATTCAATAATTCTTCAATTTTACATCTCAGACCCCAATTGTCCAAGTACTGCTTGATCAAGAAGAAATTTCCCTACAAGGGAATTTAGGGACAAAGGGGCTTGTTTGCAATGTTTGGATTAGTGCCAGAATTCAAATTCCTCCTGCTGACAATCCTCTACCTTTTTTCACTTAATGAACTATATTGCTCCGTTACTTTCTCTGTTTTCTCTTTCTCTTCTCCTCAGCTTAAAGGAAATGCTAAAAGCAATCCACAATCTCAACCATACCAAATATCATGGATGGTGGTCTCAGTGCTGGAGGAGTCTCCCCTCCATAGGTGACTTGTTACATTACAGCAGGTCATAGTAGCTGGGAATTGGCAAAGCTGGAGTCACTAATGGATTTGACAACAAATGAGAAAGGTCCATTGTCTCTGTAAGACTCCCTAAAATGCCCTTATTACTAGGAAGTTCTCCAGGCTTTCTGCCAATATCATAGACTAATTTGTTCATCCACTGGTTGACTCCTTGGTCCTTGTACATTTCAGTGGCTAGAGTTTGTAGTGAGTTTGAGAAATATGGTAAAGAGAGGAGTATGGGCAGGAAAGTGGGTGCCAGAAATGATTAGAACCATTGGAAGTGAAAAAAAATGGGGTACTGATTGCACCATGGAAGCCAAGTTTACCTGTTGTAAAAGTGTGCTCGACTTGGATAGCATTCACTCATTCATTCTTTAAACATTTAATTATGTGTCTGTGTATGCCTGACACCACTAAGATTATAAATGAGAACAAAATAAACTTGGTTCTTGTCTTCATGGAGCTTCCATTCTAGTGGGGAAGGCACACAAAGAACAAGCAAACAGAAATAAAGCCATTGATTTTCTTTAGAATTGACGGAATTTAGGCCATTTTGTTGCCACTATGTGGACAGTTACACCTTCGTGGCTTCCTGCATGGTCTGCACAACTAGGTTCTCCAACTGAAAGGAGTCACTGGCAAGTTTGCAGCATTGCCACTTAATTTCTTTTTAAAGGAAATTTTTATAATTATAGTAAATTAAAATATTCACAATGAACTGGCCCCCCTAAATAAATAAATAACTGCTATCGCTTCCTCTCCAGTGGGCTCTGTCAACTTGTTCTGCATTCAGAAATGGCTCTTGGACTTTCTCATATGTAGCTCACATCTGAAACTCCTGCCCACAGAGCCTTAATGCATCCGACTGGCAACCGTACAGCCCTCTCCACACGGCTCGGTTTCAGCGGGCAGGGAGGATGAATGTCTATTTCTTTGACCTGAGCCCCAGGGGCTGATGACAGTGGAGACTGCCACATAGAGCCCTAGCACACCCAACGGTGGACATAGATGACAATGAAAACCAAGGCTGACCAGTGGCTGGGTTTAAATGAATTAAGGTGAAGCAGGTTGAAAGCAAAGAGGGTAATTAGAAGGAAGAGGAACAGTGTAGATGGTAATCAAGGAAGAAGGCAGTCATTCTTCTGTGATGTCTGTGACACTGGGGAGCAAAACCTATGGGGACACTCAGCAACGTTAAACTCGCCGAAGTAATTTGCTCCGTGACGCGGATAAAAGGGGCTTCCCATATTGTATTTGGCGACTGGGTCCCACAAAGTTAATAACATATTTTTTAAAAACTTTAAAAAATTGAAACAGGTTGCACTAATGAGAAAATTTTTAAAAACCTAAGTAAAATTTAGTCTCTTTCTCGCAAGTGCTCAATTGTCTTCAATTACCACAGTCCAACTTTGAGCACATACTAAAACCCTTTTAAGGAGAGATTCCAGTCTTTTCCACTTTTGCTCACCTGAAAGCATCCTAAAAGGACTGGTCCTTAACATTCCTTTTCACCATATTATATATAACATGATGCATTTCTCTTAATCATTCTTCGCAACTACACATTTCCCAAATCGAAAACTTTCACAACTTAATATTCTTAGGGTGATTTGGTTTTGTGCATATGGGAAGAGATTTGTTCCTATCCCCCTCTCCTTTGATTTTTTCCATCTTGTTCCCTTTGTTCATTCTGTTCCTTGAGATGTGTTAGGAAGCATGCTTTTAGGAGATCAAAGAAAAGAAAAACAAGTTTCTTCTATATTTTTGTCTTTTGTTTACGTTAAAAATTGGCATTGTTTTTATATTTGCCCAAGATACGGCATTAAAATTACTTCAAAGCTTTTGGACCAAAATATGTACAGAGAAGTCTTGTGCCAAATTGCAGAGCTGTTTTATAAGACATTAATTTCAAATGCTAGCAGAGAGGATGGAATTAGGTTTTCAGAATGATGCTACATTAATTCAGCAAGAATATCTTAGAGCCTTTCTGCGTCAGAGGACAGGATGATATTTTGGTCTGAAAAGATAAAAGGGCAATTTCAAAGAGCTCATTATGCATAGGGTTCATTATCATACTGATATAAGTATTAGGAGGAGTTTTCTCTAGTATACCAGGGCGAGATTCCACTCTTACACGCTATTAAACAGTTTTTCCTTCTGGTTTATACGCAGTGAGGTGCATAACTCTTTCTCCTGATGAACTAGTGTCGGTGAACAAAACCTATAATTATCTTCCATGGGGATGGCAATCAGATACCCAGCAACCTCATCTGATCTTTATAATGTATTCGGCACTGGACACAGGGTTTCCCATGAAGTCAGAAGACTTGGTTTGGAATCCTAACCGTCACTTACTAAAATTGTGGCTTCAGAAAAGCTACTTAACTTCTCTGAGCCTCGGTTTCCTTGTTTGTAGAAGGAAAAATAATGACTACCTTATATGATTTAAAAAAATTTAAATCTAACATTATATGTGAAAGTACTCGGCACTAGTAGGTGCTTAGAAAACATTGGTCCTAGTTGAGCATGGTGGCGCATGCCTGTAGTCCCAGCTACTTGGGAGGCTGAGGCAGCAGGATCACTTGAGCCCAGGAGTTTGAGGCTGTAGTGAGCTGTGATTGCACCACTACACCCCAGCCCAGAGCAAGACCCCATCTCTTAAAAAACAATGTTAGTCCTCTTTCCTCTGTGAGGCTACAGGAATGAAGAGGGTAAAGAGTGGTGTTGGTCAGCTCATGCTGTATCATAAACCACACCACGACTCAGTGTTCATTCTTGCCCAAGCATTGGGAGTCAGCTGGGGTGACTGATTTAGACTGTGGATTGGCAGGGGTGGCTCTGCCTTGCTGGTCTTGTTCTGGGACCCATGCAGAAGGGACAGTCACCACCCAGGGCATGTCTTTCTCATGGCAGAGGCAGAAGCACAGGAGGGTTGATCAAAAACACAAGAGGCCTCCTAAGATCCAGGCTCAGAACAGGGTGATGTTACTTCCAGCCACAGGCCAAGCCCCTATCGAGTGGTGCAATGAAATACTAGCCGCCTCCAGTGGGAGGCGCTGCAAAATCACATGGCAAAGGGCATGGATACAGGGAGAGGGAAGGATTGGGAGCAATGTGCCATCTTTCAGAGAAGCAGAAACACCCCCGACCTCACGGTAATGGGACTGGGCCAGGTCAAGGCCAGGCTAATAAAATGCAAGGAGCTGGCATCATCTGCACTGAGGGAGCAGGAGGGAAGAGCATGCAGGCAGAAGGGACAGGGCGGTGGACAGCGTCACTGGGCCAGTGAGGGGCCACAAGGACAGTGACAGCCTTCTTTGCAGCGTCAGACAAAACAAATGATAATGATGAAAATAACTTCTCTGCTGTAATGTATTTATCTCATGACACTTGCAAAGAGGTGGAGGGCGAGTCCCTGCTCCCTGAACAACACTAACTACGAATTAACAGACACACGCAGGTTTTCTTCTTTCTGGACTTTAAGGCCTCTCCCTGATCTCTCATTTTACTCCCCAGGAGGAACTCCGATGTGATTCAAGGGGATGAAATGAGCTTCTGGAAGGCACAAGCCAGTCCATGCGGAGGGTTCTGTGGGAGGAAGCAAGGGAGGCCCCCCCTGTCTTCCTCTGCTTGGGTTTCTCTTTAAGGGCCCAGGGCCTTGGAGCGATAAGGCCGGGCTGGGGGGAGTCTTCTGCCTTCTGCTCAGGAGAAGTTGTTGTTCACTAAAGGCAAACAGGTCCCTGGTGAGGCTCAAGGGACAGAAGACTGTATACCTTGGCCTGTCTCTGCCCATTCCTCGCCCACGAGTGTTGCCCAGAGCATCTGCTGTGTAGCAGGCACTGGGCTGCAAAGACTAACGGGGCCGAGACGAGTGGGGAGCTTGCAAGGCAATGTGGTCAGCACTGTGATCAAAGCAAACCCAGGTGCTTTTGGAACACACGGGACTTGGGAACATTAAGGGAGGCTTTGAAGATGAGGTGTGACCTGGAAGGTAGGTAGGTTTGAGAGTTCGAGCGTACGTTCAGATACAAGAGAAAAAGGCAGACTGTTTTATGGAGGTTTCAAGCCCAGCTCAGCTGCACAGGAAATGAGAAAGTCATATGGACATAAGCTCTAACAGGCAAGAGGGAGGTTGAAGTGATGGATCAAAGACTCTAACTCGATTAGGGAAAGAAGTGAGGGAGAGAAAGGGCTGTGTGGGTAGCAGGAGGTAGTGCTGGGGCCCTTTGAGAGGACAAAGATGAGGGATGAACAACACAGGCGACGAGCGGGAGGGTGGGGAGGTTTGGGCAGGGGTGAGATATCTGAGTTTGAATTCATAAGCTATGCCTTGAGTCTATCACGTAACCTTGAATTGATGTCATTATGCATTTGTGGTTCGGAACTGACTTAATTGCACTTCCATTATCTTTGCACTTCGTACTCAGCACTTCATTCCGTGGCCCTGTAATGGCTGCAAATCCATTATGCTCAGACACCTTCATTGTTTGGAACCACGTGGCCCACCTTGGCGACGAACTCATCACAGATAGCTAGCTTATGAGTTAGCTCTTCTCACACAGTGGTGCAGATTGTCCTATCTTCCTACATCATTATAACTTTCTAATGTCTTGACATTCAAATTGTTTAAACATTTTCTTAAAATACCCTGCTTTTAAATTTAATTCAACACATGATTATTAAATACCTGCTGGGGCCAGACACTGAGGCAGGCCCTGGGATCTAGCAAGGAAAACGACAGACACAAGGCCTGCCATGCCGAGGCAGCGATTTGGGGCACAGGGATCTTGAGTGGTATGGAAGTATGTAAAACAGATGAGGGTGGAGCCCCTAAGATTCAGGATCACCCCAAAGCACCCCAGGGCCCAGCCTTCATAAGTAACATCCCCTGTTGTATGGGATGTTAACTTTGTTGTTATTATTGTTAAGATAACAGAGTAAGTCCCTGTAGATACGGTTGAAGTCATCTTTGTTCCCCTTCCCAATTCTATTCCTTTCTCTTCCTTCTGCAGAGTCGTTCATCACAGTGACTTTGGGATATGTCCTCTGGTCCATGTTTTTCTACTTTGTGTGTGTGTGTGTGTGTGTGTGTGTGTACACACACATGGGGGTATCCACAAAAGTACACAGTATTGATTTGTTTTTTTAAATTCATCTAAATAGCATACTTTATATATTGTTCCCCAGTTGTTCTTTTCACTCAACATGTTTTAAATACTTATCTTATTTGATATATGTAGATCTATTTTGTTCATTTCAACTACTGTTTAGCAGGAGATTGCACCATTGGATGAATGTGCCACAGTTTGTTTTTGCATTTTCCCACTGATGCACATGTATATAATATTTTTTATCTGCTAGGCATAGTTCTAAGTGCTTTATGAATTCTCATTCTTGCATCCTCATAACAGGTAGTGTTTTTTAACCATCCTTACGTTATAGATGAGGAAACCGAGACACAGAGAGGCTAAGTTACTGACTCAGAGTCACTCAGCCAGTAAGTGGTGGAACCTGGACTCAAACTCAGGTGGTCTGCCACATCAGGGTCTGTGTCCTAACGCTTGGGCTTGCTGCCCCTTTGAAGTGCTTCAGTTTTTCATTCTAACAGTCTTGCAGTGCTGATTCTGATGCCCACTGCCACGTGCACACGAGGAAACCTCTTCCTGATCATACCTAGTAGTGGGATTGCTGGGCCCGCACGACATCTTTCCTTGTGATGAGTTTCTCCAGTGTTAACTAGAGTGGGGAACACAGCATCGCAGGAACAGTTCTGGGGCCCTGAAGGGCAGTTAACTAGTTATTTCAGTGTTTTGTCCAGTTCTTACCGTTAGGCTCTTTTCTGTCACTGTAACTATCTGAGATGAGGTTAATAGAACATGGAAATACTTTGAGAGAAGACAGGAGACAGAATAGTTCACGTCCAGTAAGTAACTCTTTTGAATTGTTTATCTCTGTCATCATGAATGTTCTTTAATATAGCTGCATGGGGCTGTGTGATCTATTCAGGAACTGGACATTTCCTCTGGATAATTTTAGCCTATAAATTGAGCTCATTAGTCTGCTAAACGAAAATTGAAAAGTAGATTCTGTATGTTGGCCTAAACCAAAAATTTTGAACACATTTTTGCACTGGCGCTAGCTTTTGGTTTTATAAGCTTCCCGTACAATCAATGTAAGTCTTTGAGATATGTTTAAGCCAGCTATAAATGCCACCTTAGTATCTTCCCACTGCCTCTTTCTCATTCGGGTACAAACTATAGCATGCTCATTTGAAAAGGACCAACATGCTTGTTGCTGTAGTAACCAAGACCACTCATTAAATTAAACAAATAAAGTTATGTTACAGATAAGATGTCCCCAATGACCTTAAATATCAAATGGAGAAAGAATTGAGGGGCTTTTGGTTCATCCTTTCTGAAGACCTTATTGCTTTGGCTTAATCTGAAATAGCAAACACACAAACCATAACATGCACCTCAGAAATGGTATGATCCATGCTTGCTCTTTTCCCACCATTGGTCCATTTCTGGGCCACTGCAGGGACATGGGAAAGAACTGATTTGTGTGTCTGGTTTAAAGGAATCCTGCCTACATGGGCTTGAGTTTGAAGACTAATTCTCAGCTCACCAGTAGAGCGGTCCTAATCACTGCAATCTCTGTGGCCCACCATCTCCTAATTTATAAAATGGGAATAAACTACCCACTTCATTGATTAACTAGTTAATTCATGTCTTCATTCTACATTTATTGAGTACCCAAAGTCCCTATCCTCAAGGTGGTCACAGTCTAGCAGGAGAAATAGATATATGTAATGATATGCAGGAAATATTAATTTCTTAGCAGATTGCAAGAGGCACAGTTTTATTGGGTGAATCCTTTGATATTCCCTTTCTGAAGCAAGGGTGCCAGAACTTGTCAGTGAGTTGGTGCATTGTACTGAAAGAAACCAACCATGTTGCCCTGAAATGAACAGGAATGCATCTGTTCCTGGGAGTGGGTGGGGAGGGAGGACAGATGGGACCTGGCCCTGCTCAGGGTGGAGGTGCGGGGGAGGAGAAGCACCCTCAGTTGATGAGGCAGACATGTCCAAGAGAACTTATAAAATTGTAGGTGACATAAAGCCCTCTTCCATCACCCCTACAAAATCTCCAGAAAAGTCTGCATTGGCCACTAGTGCTTTTGGTGTGAATGAGATTCTTTCTGGAGCATTCAAAGGCAGCCAGACATCACAATCATATATTATGCAAAAGCGGTTTCCAAACTGCAGGTCAGGATCCTTTGGTGCATGTGAAAGCAATTTAGTGTGACACGCTGGCATTCATTAGCAAATGAAATAGAACAGAATAGAAAACATCGGGCACCTTGCACACAGTAAAGACACTTTCTGAAACTTTTGTATGTAGGTCCTGAGTTGTACTATAAAATGGGTTTCTTTTTGTGGGTCATGGTGAAAAAGTGAGAAACTCAGCAGTACAATATATTGTGCTGATTGCAGCAGTGATCTTGACAGCCCACTCTGCTCTGACAGGTGCCTGGAGTCCCTGCGAAAGGAGGCTTGGCTCAGCAATCCCCTGGGTTGGAATCCTACCTCTTGTTTTTCCCACTTCTCTGTTTTGAGGCCCTTTAGGGCTTCCGTTTGCATCTCAGCTGAGCCCATTTAGACTACAGTCTTTGGCTTCGCCTGCCTTGCTCAGCAGATTGCCTCTGATTTGACCAGAGCCCCACTCCACCCTGACACCAGCCCCAAATCCCAGATGGCAGCTGGGAACTAGCGCTCTTCTGTGCCTGCACCAGTCAAATCCCCTTCCTGCTCTCTGTCCCTCCAGCTCTTTGGCCTGGGTACTTCCTACTTATTTTTCAGGTCTTAGCAGAAATAGAGTCTTCAGTTATTAGCAGAAGCTAATGAAGTTGAAGCTTCAGGGACCGTGCCCAGCCCTAGTACCCAATTCTGTAATCTGAGATTCCCTCTCTCTTAGGTTGTAGAGCCTTAGTCCTCATGAAACCCGAATCCACCTTGGGGTTTCAGTTAACTTTAGACAATCCCATCTGCTAACTCCTTGAAATAGGCATCCTATCTCTTCCATGTGCCCCCTGATCACGCACACGCCCCCTCCTGGGACAGCCCTGACCACTCTCCCCTGTCAGCCTAGGGACTTGCCAGTCTTCATCCTAAAACTCACAGAAAAGGAATTTTACCTGTTCTTGCCTCTCGAGTACCAAGGTGCAAAAGACATAGTAGACAGTAAAAAATGCGGTGAATCTACGGATTTCATAAATTGATTTGGAGAAACAATGCCTTTTATGTTTCCCAAGGTATTCCATAAAACTTCTGACAGAAATGGAGATGAATGAGGATTTCGAGAAGACAGTTCCAGAACACTGACCTCCCCTGCCCTGGCCTGTGTCTGCAGAGTGCTCCCGCTCCTGATTGTGTTCTGTTCATGAAAGGTTAAAGGAATTTGTGTCAATTCCACCAAATAAAGGTAGCTTAATTGTCTGCCCAGCCACCTAAGGGATCTCTCTGGAACTGGGCATTTTTATTAGAAAAACAGAAACAAAAGATATAGCATCTCTTCAAACTTAAAAGCTGTCCAATTTGTCAATTTTTCTTCCTCTGAGAATTCATTATATTATATGAGTTACTTTTTCTTCCCTTTTCTTACTGAAGTTTTCAGTAAGAGCAGGCGAACACTGATCCGTACCTGATTCTGTTACTCTTGCTCCGGTGCAGCCCTGGGAGCGCTGACGTGCCCTTTTCTGTTCTCTTTTTCCCCTCGTAGATTGTTCTTCCTAAAAACAGATGGCATAGCAGTTGAGAACACGGGCTCTCAAGTTAGACTTCCTGGGTTCAAATCATAGCTCCTCCATTTACTGATCGTGTGACTAGGAACTTGAGCAAGCAACTTGATTGGCTAGCGACAGCCGATTGTTACATTTTCAGAAACTTTGCAAGCCTGTTGATGTTACATTGGGAGCTTGAAATTGGCGTTGGTGGAGTATTTACACCATGGAAATTGACAAGTGCTGCAATCAGTGCCTGCCCCTTTTCTCAACCTGGGTATTGCCATTTACACAGCTCGGTTTCCTCATCTATACAATGGGAGAAATGATAGTGCACACTTCATGGAGAATTCTGTGGGAGTTAAATGAGTTAAGTGTGTCTCACTGTGCATGGCGAATACTTAGTAACCATGAGCTGCTGTTGGTATCTCCCCCATTTTTCAGGGTCCCCTGCCTTTTTGCTTCTTGGGTCCCGTTCTGCCACAACTGCAAACACAGGACCAGCTACATCTAGCACATGCATTGGTAACAGAATTTTTTAAACATCACTTAGCTGGATTAGGAACTTAAAACAACCAGCTCATAACTGATAGGAAACATGTGGCCTAATGCTGTTTATGAGGCAGACACTGATGACACATACATTATAAAATTAGAATTTTTCTAAATCTAGTACTGATTACTTTTGTTATACATATTTCATTTGGCTGGGTGTTAGCATTTCTTCTTTGAAATTTCTATTTTTCTTCTCCCAATTAAGGCAAAGACTATAAGGATAGTTTATTACAGCATTTGGTGGTTCAGTAAACAAATATGTTCCAAAAAGTTTAAATAGCTGTGTTGAAGTAAAACATGTGCCAAAAATTCACATTAATTATATGCAAGTTAATACTTTGGTGAGCAAATAAACTCTTGGTAATACAGTGCTGTTATTTCAGTGCTAAAAATATAATTCATATTATAAATATCTGACTCAATCTGATCACAAATAAATTAATCACTTATGTGGTATTTAAATCTAAGTGTTATTCTGGTAAAGTTTAAGCTCAATGTTCCTTTTTTTTTTTTTTCCAGACAGGGTCTCACTTTGTCACCCAGGCTAGAGTGCAGTGGTGTGATCATAGCTCACTACAGCCTCAAACCCCTGGGCTCAAGGGATCCTCCTGCCTCAGCTTCCTGAGTAGCTAGGACTGCAGGTGTGCACCACCATGCCTGGCTAATTTTTTTTTTTTTTGAGACAGAGTCTCACTCTGTTGCCCGAGCTAGAGTGAGTGCCATGGCGTCAGCCTAGCTCACAGCAACCTCAAGCTCCTGGGCTCAAGCAATCCTACTGCCTCAACCTCTCGAGTAGCTGGGACTACAGACATGTGCCACCATGCCCAGCTAATTTTTTCTATATAGATTTTTAGTTGTCCAAATAATTTCTTTCTATTTTTAGTAGAGACGGGGTCTCGCTCTTGCTCAGGCTGGTCTCAAACTCCTGACCTTGAGGATCCACCCTCCTCGGCCTCCCAGAGTGCTAGGATTACAGGTGTAAGCCACCATGCCCGGCCTAATTTTTAAATTTTTTTGTAGAAAACTTTCATGTTTCCCAGGCTGGTCTCAAACTCCTATCCTCAAGTGATCTTCCTGCCTTGGCCTCCCAAAATGCTGGGATTACAGGCGTGAGCCACCATGCCTGGCTTAATGTTCTCTTAAATGTATCCATTTACTCATAGTAGGTTTAGGGGGCTTTACTTTCTATTAAAATAGATTCATGATTAGTGTAATATGTATATCTTAATCTAATTTTTTCAGCATTTAAATGGTAAGAAGTGAAAGTGCTATTAATGCATAGTCGATCACAAAACCATCACAAACTCTGCAGCCAGGATGACTTTATAATGGAGAAGTCTTCAATCAAGATGCTTAGAAGTTCATCTCTTCAATGGATTGCCCTCTTCAGAAACAAGTAATAACCTGTTTGGATGATGTTTACAAAATACCAGATGTCAACATTGAGGAAGATAATGGCATTTGAAGGAACTGGAAACCTGTTTACAGGATTGAGCGGGTGGAACTCTATAGCCATTGAAACTCCTTCTCCCTCAAGATGCTCTGATGTTAACAAATACCTTGTTTGCCTCTGGGAATTCTCTCCCTTGCAGTAGCAAACCTCTTCCAAGCCTTTCTCCATCAGTGGAGTTGAGTCTGGTCTCAGCAATGAGTTTAAGGAAAATTAAGATAAATTTTTCCCTCACCCCTCCAGCAAAGGGACATTTTCAGAGGACGTGAGGCTGCCCCTTAGAGAAGTGCTTCTCCCACTCTTCCCTGCTCCTGTTTTTTCAGGCCCCAAGAGTTGGGCTTCTGATGTCCCCTGTGTTCTGTTCCAACCTGTGCTCAAGTAGCCTTGGCCCCCTCAGAAGGGTTTTGTCCCTGTTCCTCCTGACGAGGCAAATCTAGGACGCAGTGGCTGTCACCCTGGCTGAGCATCTGCAGTGTTCTTCCGACCACAGCCCACACCACCTGTCCTGCTCCTGAGACTCCTGTCCTGGACGTCCCAGGCCTGAGCTCTCCTCCCATTGGGTGTCCCAGTTGGTAGGATTAGGCTTCCGCCATAATCTCTGCTGTGGTTTGAATGTCCCTCTAAAACTCATGTTGAAACTTAATTCCCAATGTGGCAGTATTGAAAGGCGGGGCCTTTAAGAGGTGACTGGGTCATGAGGACTCTGCCCTCAAGAATAGATTAATCCATTCGTGAATTAATGGGTTAATGTGTTATCACAGGAATGGACTGGTGGCTTTGTAAGACGAGAGAGACCTGAGCTAGCCGGCTTAGCCCTTTGCCATGTGATGCCCTGCACTGCCTTGGGATTCTGCAGACAGTCCCCACTAGCAAAAAGGCTCTCACCAGATGCACCCCCCTTAACCTTGGACTTTCCAGCCTCCAGAACTATATAAGAAATAAATTTCAGCCACAAGCGGTGGCTCACACCTATAATCCTAGCACTTTGGGAGGCTGAGTTGGGAGGATTGCTTGAGGCCAGGAGTTTGAGACCAGCCTGGGCAACATAATGAGAGCCCCATCTCTACAAAATATAAAAAAATTAGCTGGAAGTGGTGATGCACACCTGTAGTCCCAGCTACTTGGGAGGCTGAGGCAGGAGGATCCCTTGAGCCCAGGAGTTTGAGGCTGCAGTGAGTTATGATCATGCCACTGTACTCTAGCTGGGGCAACAGAATGAGATCCTGTCTCTACAAAAAATGAAAAAATTAGCTGGGCATGGTGACTCACGCCTGTAATCCTAGCACTTTGGGAGGCTGAGGACTGCTTGAGGCCAGGGGTTCAAGACCAGCAAGGGCAACATAATGAGACCCTGTCTCTAATAAAAATAGAAAAATTAGCCAGGCGTCGTGGCGTACACCTGTAGTAGGCTGAGGCAGGAGGATCGCTTGAGCCCAGGAGTTGGAGATTGCAATGAGCTATGAGCTATGATGACACCACTGCACTGTAGCCAGGGCAACCGAATGAGACCCTGTTGAAAGAAAAGAAAAGGAAGGAAGGAAGGAAAGAAGAAAGGAAAGAAGGAAGGGAGGGAGGGGAAAGAGGAAAGGAAGGAAGGAAGGAAGGAAGAATAAAGGAGGAAAGGAAAGGAAGGAAAAAATTTTATTTCTTATAAATTACCCAATCTCAGGTATTCTATTATAAGCAACAGAAAACAGACTCAAACAGTCTCCACCCCAAGTTCTTTTCTGGCAAATTCTAGTTCTCCAGACTCATTACATGAATCCAGATTTTGCTGTAGCCAGGCCCATCATGGGGGCTGGGGCTGGCCCTGTACCCTACCCAGTGGCATTGTCCAGCCACCCAAAGGTTTGTTTTGAACCCAGGAAGACCGCCAGCTTGCTGCGATTCTTCAGCATCACCCACCAAGATGCCCCCAGCCTCCTCTGCCCTCCTGTTTGCTTGCTGTTTCCAGTTGAGCCCTGAGTGCCAACTAGTCCCGACCTACTGCAAGGGAAAGCACAGCAAAGTGGCCAAGAGCCTGCACCCTGGCACTGGCCTGCCTGGGTCTCTGTGTGGCCTTGTTTCTACAACAATTAACGGGACAAATACAGTTAATGTCTATTTACTGAGCATGTGTTACATCCCAGGCAATGCTAAATAGTCACGAATCCTCAAGAGCCACCTAGGAAACAGGTGTTATTATCGTCCTTTCACTAGACGAGGAAACGAAAGCTTTGGGTGGTGGCAGAGCCAGGGTTTCAACCCGAGTCTCTCTGACTCCAAAGCCCCAGGCTACTCACCGCTCTGGTCTTTGTTTTCTGGTCTTCTAAATAGCTCCTGGCTCCATCGTTATTTCACCACCAAGCAGGGCGTCTCCTTTCCTCTTGCATTTTCTTGTTGCTGTGTCATTTTTAACTAAAGGAAGACGTGCTGATGTGACAGACCAGTCAGGACTGAGATGAAACAACTAATTATCTGATCAGGGAAAAGGTAGTATAAGATTGGCGTCAGCTGCAAAGCACTGGATTTATCCAGAACAATGGATTCTTTTACTCTGCCCCCAGGGACTGGTTTTTCTCTAAAATCGAGTTGAACGAAGTGTAATTTAACTGAAAAACAAAAGATGGAATAAAATAGTCTAAAAAGTGTAAAAGCCCCAAGTAAATGATAAGAATTTTACCAAATGATTTGGAAAGAAAAATTAGGGAATGAGCACTTGTACACACACCTGGCCATGGTAATAATAGGTCTCTTTGCTCACAGAGACACTTCAAAAACCTCCTGCTCCTAATAACGGGCCTTGGGCGTGAACTAAAGGGACTAATGTTACCTTTGTGCTTTGTGGGAAGATGTTTCTTTCCTCTTCAAGCTGTTCTTTCATTTCTTACCCAGCAGTGGCCATCCCCTGGTCTTAATTACCTCCATTAAACCCAGCGGGCGTTCAGCCACGCAGCGTGAAGGTGCAGTTTATAGCACGCAGGTGCTGTGCGGTTTTTAAACGGCAAGGAAGCGGAACAATGCCCTGCAGTCAATAGTGTGCTCTCGTGCTTTCCTGGTAGCTTTTGCTCTTTAAGTGGGATGTGGAGGAGATGACAGCCTTTTGGCTCTTAAACGCTTTGATTTGACAACAAGCAGGGTGGTGGTTGTCAGGAGCTGTCACGGGGGTTGATGTGAATTCAGATTCAGTCACTTGGTAGTTGTCTGATGTTGGGCAAGTTAATTTGAACTCAGTTCCGCGTCTGCATATGAGGAACATACATCTACAGAGGGAGCACAGTAAATCTCACAACGCAGTCATTGTAAGGGTTAAAAAGTTAACTCCTTTGTTCAGTACCTGGCACATGTTAGCACTCAGGAGGTATTGGTTTCCCTCCCATCTTCTCAAGGATTCTATTTTACAGTCTTCTCAGGGTTCATTCACACCAGTTGGCAGTTTATAGACAACCCCTGGGGAGAAGCAGCCAAGGTCAAAAAAGTACTAGCAGTAACTTCCATGTATTCATTTGCTAATACTTACTGAGTGCCCATCACGTGCCAGATGTGATGCTGGGTGCTGAGATACAGTGGTGAGTAACATCGGAACCCCTGCCCTCATGGAGTTTACGGCATAATAGGGTAGAAGATCTTTCTTGAGCCATCACTGATACAAATGTAAAATGGCAACGACAAGGGTTGTAAAGGAGAGCCTCCCAGTGCAGTAGGATCCTGGAAGCAGGTTTGACCCAGTCAGAGAGGTCAGAGAAGCCTGAGCCTTCAGTGATGCCTGAGTCGAGATCTACCAAATAAGTAGACCTGGCCAAGAGAGGAGTGGAGAATGTGCTGGGTAGAGGAAGCGGCTAGTGCAAAGGCCCTGTGGCAGCAGGGAACATGGCTAGCAAGGAAGGCTTGAATGATGGCCAGCGTGGATGGAGCACGGGGTTTTGAGGGGGAGCGAGGTGTGAAAGTGACGCCGGAGAGTAAGAAGGGGCCAGATCAGGCAGGGCCCTGGCGGCCACCCTACGTCACTAGGGAATCTTTGAAGAAAGTGGTTACACCACCACTAGCACGTGGTTAATGACCACACATGGGCTTGAAAATTTTACAAGTTATTAAATTATTCATAGCTCGAACAGAATCAAGTGTGGGTTTTGTTAGAAACAAACAGGATGCAATGTCAGGTTGTGGCCAGTGGGAGCCATCACTGGTTCATCCACACGTATCTCCGGAAGCACTGACACCTGGCGGACACCCAGCTCACCCTCTACTGCTGCTGCCCTGGGCCCCTCCTCCCGGGGACGGCAGAGCGGTGTGTGGCCCAGGAGACGTGGCTGAAAGTTGGGGCGGGGTAGGGAGCAACCTTGTGACCCTCCACAAAATCCTCCCATGATCTGGTGTCTTCTCACCCCACTGAAGAGCTGGGGAAAGGGAAGTGTAAATAAATTCTGTTTAATCTATTGCCATAACCCATATTCTTCTCAGGTCAAAACGTTGTTATTATTTTCGTCTCAAATCTGAACAGTCACCAGAACAAAATTCCTTCTGACCTTTGGTTTGCTGCCCCCCCGCTGACAATTTGCGACTCATTGTTGAGTCCCAGGGGGCTGCAGCTCAGGATCAGAGGTAAGACCTTCTGACTCATGTCACAGGTCGCAGCGTGAAGCTACTCTGTGATCAGCCTGGAATTCAACATGTCAGAGCTGCCAGGTGAATGGCCAAGGCTGCGTGGTAGCCGCGAACAAGCGAGGCAGCACTGGGAGATCTTCAGGGACAATCTGAGGTTCGCAAGCAGGGCTGGAGCTCCCGCGGGTGGGAACACAGCAGAAGGAACACTGCACCTAGGGCCGGGTGGCCTGGGGGGCTGGAGTTGCTGCACTCCTACCCCCAGAGTAATGTTTTGTGGGGTTTTGCGGCAGGCCATCCCCTCCACTCAATCCTGCTGGCCAGAAGGCAGGAGAGGATGTCATCTCTGTCATCAAGCGGGAAGTCCCAGTAGTATTCCTCCCTGTTTTTCCAAAAGACGGAAATTCCGCAGCGTGCCGTGTGCACTGCTATTCACAGGGAGCCACCTGCACGGCGCTGACAGCCCATTCTCCATCCAGACAGCTGCGGATCGCAAGTCTCTCAGATTTCAAAATATTTTCAAACACGATCTTCAAACACCCTGCTAAGTAAGAATGGTCGTTATCATTAATGTAATGTTATTATTGTTTTTTAAGGGGGGTTAAAAGTTTGGGCAAGTTTTCAGGAAGGAAAAAAAAATAACAGTAGGATTCCTGATTGTTAGCCACAAAAACCAACGTTTTATTGAAGTATAACATACACACAGAAAAGTGCCCACATCGAAAGCGTAGAGCTCCAAGAATTTTCATGAACTGAACACACCCAGGTACCTGGCAGCCAGATCAAGAAACAGAACATTCCAGAAGTTCCCCTTATGCACCCTTCTGGTAACTAGCCCCTTAAGAGTAACTACTCTTCCTACCTGCAACAGCACATATTAGTTTTGCTGGGGTTTGTACTTCATATAAATGGAATCATAGGGTGTGCTCTTGCCATGTCTCCCTTGACACTAGGTCTGTGAGACACACACCACGCTGTGGGGTGTAGCTGCAGATCATCTGTTCTCACTGCTATATAGGATTCCACCACGGGACTATACCGCAATTTGTTTACCCATGCAACATGGGCACGTGGGCACTTTCCAGTTTTGGGCTATTACGAATAGTGCTTCTAGGAACATTCTAGGGCAGTTCTTTTGATTAATATATGTACACATCTCTGTTGGGTATACATCTAGGAGTGGAATTGTTAGGTCCCATGGTATTTACATCCAACTCAGGCTATTTCATGGAAGAAGAAGGAATTTACTGGACAGAGCTTGGCAGCTCAAAGAATTGACAGAAAACTAGAAGGGAGATGTGGGAAGATGGGTGGAGGTGGGGATAGCTCTGTGGGGCCAAGGAGTGGAACAGGAATGGTCTTCCCAGACCCTGCCATCCCTGGACGTGGTTACCAGTGGACACACCTTCCCTGCAGCCTGCTGGCCCTACCTAGATACCTCCCCTGCTGGACAATGGCCACCCCTGGGCCACCGCAGCTTCCAAGAAACGAGTCTCAGCATCCTGTCATCTCTGTGTCACTTGCTCTGGGCTCACAGCCCCAAGCAGGGGAGTCCAGTTAGTCCACTCCAGGTCACTACCACTCCCTGGCTGGGACAGGGCCGGAAGGGGGTGTGCCTGAGAGACAGGGAATATCTCCCTACATCGGCTTCCACAGGGGGAGGTAGGTACTGCATCCCACTGCGTTTGTACCTAAGGGCTGACGTCCCCCCTACCGGAAGAGATGGCAGATGCTGGACAGCCAAGCTGAACACAGCATGACAACTGTCCACTGCAGCTATGCTCCGTCGCACAATCAGGCTTTATGTCACTCATCTTCCACTGACTGATGGAAGGGGAGGGGGCTCATTCACAAGTGTGTGAACCTGCACTCAGGAGTCCCTTTAGGAGGGGCGACCCACAAAAAAGGCCGTAGGTTTGGAGGGGAGAGGTGTAGTGAAAGGACAGAAAAGCGTCTCACAGGGGAGGGTGGGGAAGAAAAGGAAAAAGAGAGAACAAAGGGGAAGCTGAACATGCAGGGGCAGGAACAGCAAAGACAGAGAGAAGGTTTGGTGCGAGACTCAAAGCCCTTTTTTCTGGACCTGATCTTGCACTCTCTGTGCTGCCCCACCTCCTTGGCCTCTCTGATGTGCTTTTAGGGATTGTGCTTTGTTTATCAGCTTAATGACGGTGACATGGACCATGGAATAAAGAGATCCTGGTCCTAAACCAAACGATAGAAGGATCTGAAGTGTTAGCATCACATCCAACAGACAGTTCTGCTATAGTTTGAGCAACAGCTTCCTAACAACACCGGCATTATTGGTGAGCTTTAACGAAACTAAGGACAGGTTTCAACAAAAGAAGCAAGGAATGAAAATGTGCTAAAGCCATTTGTGAGGGTGGCAAGTCATTCATCGATCTGAAATTATATTTGCCTCTTTGCAGCCAATTTCATTCTATTCATCCACCTGAACTGCAGAATCTTTGAACTCATGCATTCTTCCCTATATTAGAGGGTGGCAGTTAGTACATTTATTTGTTTTAAATGATAATCAGAGCTTTCATCTAGGTAGCGTCTCCCTTTTTCCTCCCAGACAGAGAGGCAGGAGGAGTAATTGCCATTATCCCCAATTTGTAGGTTAGAACATTTCAGGCACACAATGGCCTGCCCTGTATCATACAGCAAGGCTCTGTCAGAACCAGGGAGAGAGGCAGTTTCCAAATACAGGCATAGAACAAACTTACAGACAAAGAGCTCTCTGCCCCCACGGCTCATTCTCCTCTTACATTGGGGGCGGTGTGAGTTTGGTTTAGGCATGGCCTGCAGGGTGATCTCAGACAATCCAAGAGCTAATTCATGGATGTCTAGCCTCCCCTCTGGGGCATCCACATATCATTTTCCACAAACTGCCAGAAGACAGGCTCCACAGGCCTCCTCCTGGCCAAGGTGGGAAGAGAAGTGTGCCGTGAGCAGACCTCGGGCCAGTACAACAAAGATGTTCCCGTCACAGTGTTCAGTTAAGATTGTTTGCGGGTCTCCCTACCTGCAAACGGGTAGCACAGCTCAGGGGTTCAGGGAGGGCTCGAGGGCCAGACTGCCTGCACTCAAGTCCCAGTTTCCCTGCTTACTGTCTGTAACCTTGGGCAAACCACATCATCTCTCCGTGCCTCGGTCTCCCCTTGCTCGAAAACAGACATGCACTAATGGTATCTATTGTTGGAGGATTAAATACCTTAATACACATCAGTGCTCAGGTCGGCGGTGGCACACAGTGAGCCGCTGCCACTACAACTCACTCCTGCAGGGAAGGGGCTGCCCGGGTAAAACCCCGGAGGGACCAGTGCTGTGTCCGGAACAGGCCCTTATGCATGCAGCCCACGTTAGGACTACTAAGAGCCAGAAGAGGAGACAGCAGGAGGAAGTGGCCTTTGGAAAGGGAGATGGCACCGCAGGTCTGGCTGCAACACATACACATCAGTGCACGTTTATGGCCAAGTTTACTACAGTGGCCGCCCAACACCTACGTTTGTGGAAGGACCACCTCCAAAGGGGTCAACAAGGACCACTGGGGCCTGGGTCACATGGCCCCGGGAAGACACATGTTCAGAAAACCACTCCAATCCTGTGGGTTGTTTCCTTTTTAACTGGATGAGGAAAATGCAGGAAAGTGAAAACTTCCACAGCTGCTTCCTCCAGGAAGATGGAAACTTTACCTGCACATTTCAGTTGGTCAAAATGCTCTAATTTGATACTGAATTAAATGGGGGATATTTGGGTTCTTCTTTGTGGTAAGTTATCCCGTGAAATGTATTAACGTGATACATTTAAGCCTGGGAATTGATGTTTAAAATTTTTAAACCCTTACATCCATACTTATTTTTACATGGCATATTTGTTATTTGGCTATACAAATGTCTATTTTCTTTGCCAATAATGAAAATAACACGAAAATGAAAAGAAAAAAAATGAACGAATGCCACAAAGAAAACAAGTGAGAAAACGGGACAAGCCCCGGCCACCACGGGTTAGGCAGAGATGGGTGTGGGTAGCGCTCCCTGGGGCTTAGAGCATGCACGGTTCTCTACAGGGAATTTTTGTGGATGGAAAAGGAGACATTTTCACCACAAATGGAGTTAGAGAATGGTACAAAAGAACTTCTTCTCTCGAAAGGGGTTTTCTGATGCAGGCACTGGAATGATGAGAGGGTCTTCCCGCACGTGGGCTTCACAGTACGCCAGGAGGTCCGCGGCTGCCTGGGAGACCTGGGGGGACACAGAGCACAGGCACCTGATTAAAGGCCACATCATGGAGTGGGGCCAGTGGAGAGATGTCCATGAAAGGAGGGGACAACCCCAAGGACAGGCTATACTGTGTACACAGCCAATGACAAGGCCATGCCTAGGCCGGAGAGATGGGGTTTGTGCAAACCCAAGAGACAGGTTTGAAGCATGCCTTCAAGGCAGCATGGCCACACCAGGCCAGCATCTGGCAAGGACTGAGGTCCAGCAGGAAGGACCAGATGACCTCCTGGAACTCTCAGTTGGGTGAGAAGAGGCTCCAGGACAGTAGCCTCACAATGACTCTTCTAAACCATTTCTGGAAGGAAAAAGCAGAATGCAACCCCTGGCCAAGCCAATGTGATCATACTTATTATTAATATTAGTTGTTTTCCTGCAATCCACTCTCACGGCCACGATAGAGACTTCATCCTCCTCAGCAGAACGTATATTTAGCCCTGTTTTATATGCACACATGTTTTCATGTGGGGTGGCCACTCTCCTGCAGAGAATTGCTCCTGACCAGAAAGTTCTTCCCCCTCCACTTCTTTCCAGGCTTATCTTAAGCCTGCTGGTGCACAGCAGTGGTGCGAGAAATTGTCTGCAAGCTCAAGTCCAGAGGAAGAGCTGGGTGGCAGAGGGCGGGGTGCGAGAAGCATTCGCTGAGCGGGAGATGAAGTTACCAGCTTATTTCACTCGCGGTCTGTGTCATGCGCTTGGCAAATGAATGGCCTGTGCATTAACTCATCCTGCCAATTAGGCTGTTCCGCCTGCAAGTGCTTATTAGAGGCTTACAGGCAGGGGTAAGTACATAGCAGTCAAACGAAATCCTTTTAGTACATTCAATGTCTAAATCTTCTCCAGAATGATAAAAACACTCCACAAATGAATAAAAAAAAATGTTTCAAAGCCTCCAGCCATACAAGCCACACACATTTCCTTTTGGGTTTTAAAAATGGGCTCATCTTTCAACATTTGACAAGGGTGGTTCTTCTGATTTCCGGCCCAGACCCAACTGCTTTAGCAATGGCTAGAAATAATTCCAGCAGAGAGATAGAATGCGTTTTTTTCCTCAAATAAATCAACTTGAAGTTGAGCGATAAGTCCATCTAGATCCCGACAAAGCCTACATTTGTTGGGAGTGTGGAATGGAGAAAGAGGTAACCAGTGAACATCGGGCTTCTAGTTCTACCTCCATCCCTAAGCTTGAGCTTCACTTTCCTCATCTGTAAAATTCAGGACAGTTAGATTTCTCCAAGAATCATTTTACTCTACATAGTCTATGACTCTACATTTAACAGCACCATGGTCAGTATTTTAGATCTTAAATAAATGTACGTTGAGTTGACTGGGAGTGTTTGAAGTGTGCAGTGGTCTACAGGACACACACATAGTTATTTCCCAGGTGGGTGGAGGCCCAGGGGAAGACCAAGCCTGCAGGGGACCTGTGAAGCCATCACAAGGGACCAGAGCACAGGAGCAGGAAGCGGGCTCCAAGGCCCACAGAGCTGTGACGGGCACATGGAGAACGGGAATCACACAGTGAGTGCTGCAGCACGTGGGTGTGGGGCTTGGAGGACTGGGCCCTGCATATGGCGTGTTTGCTGCCACCTTCTGAACGAAAGCCAACTGCTGTCCCCAGCTGCCTCAGTCATGACCTTCTTTGTCTCCACTCCCGGCTTCTCACCATGTCCAGTGATGTAGAGGCTGCTGGGTCTGCCTGTGGCCACCGTGTTAGGACAGCATCTGAATTCATCTGGGAAGTGGCCTTCGCTGCTGCCCAGGCCAGCACACACCGAGGGTTGCCCACCTTCCTCCTCTAAGCACCATCATCCTCCTGGGTCTGCCGGGTCCCGGTCCCTGACTTCAGTGAGCTCTTCCAGGAGCTTCATTTCAGGATGTCTTGCCTGACTATCAGCTTTCTGCAGTTTTCTAGTTTTCATTTTCTCATCTACTTCTTTTTTTTGTTTTTTTTTTGGGGGGGGGGACATGCTCCAGTTTATTCTGAATTCTCTATAAACCTTATTATCTCATTCAGGAAATATTTACTGAGTAGCTACTTTTTAGCTAATTGAGAGGATGCAGGGAAAAGAACAAGACAAGGTTTCCGCTGTCTAGAAGATCTGATCAAGAAGACTCAACAAGGATGACGTTACCATAATGATCGGCAGGCACTGAAACGTCACAAAAGAGCAGTTGTGCACTACTGCGGCTCTATAACGAGAGGCAAGGAGACGGGGTGTCTGACAAGACGTCCACTCCCACATGGTGGCATTCTCCTTGGTACACCTGCCCCCTTTCTCCAGAGGGCAGACCCTGGCCTTCTGGGCCCAGAAACACAATTTTCTGGCATCTTTTGTGGCAGAGAGATTAAATAAGTTCAGGAGGTGGCTGTATAAAATCGTAACAAAAAACAGTAGCTAACATTTATTAAGGGCTTATTATGTGCCAGGCACTGCACTAAATACATCAGATGTATGACTTCATTGAATTCTTCTGGTAAGTACTATTCTTATTTATTTATAATTGACAAATAAAAATTGAATTTATGGTGTACAACATGCTGTTTTGATGAATGTCTACATTGTGGAATAGCTAAATTGAGCTAATTAACACATCCATTACCTCACATACTTATTTTTTTGTGGTGAAAACATGTAAAATATACTCTCTTAGCAATTTTCAAGTATTCATGATAAGTACTATTCTTAAGGCCACTTTACAGATGAGGAAACTGAGGTACAAAGGTTAAGAAGGTCACACATCCACTAAGAGAAGAAGCCAGAATTTGAAGCTAAGTAGTCCATACTATACAGAATCTATACTCTATAATCTATATTTTATATGGACTGTGTAGAATCTATACTCCATATGGAATCTATATAGAATCTACATCTACACTCTATGGAGAATCTATACAGACTCTATATTCTATGCAGAATCTAAATAGAATCTACACTCTATACAGAATCTATACAGACTCTATACTCTGTACAGAATCTGTACAGAATATACACTCTATATAGACTCTATACAGAATCTATATAGACTCTATACTCTATAGAGAATCTATATAGAATCTACACTCTATACAGAATCCATACCCCATACAGAATCTACACCTAGCCACTATGCTACAGCGGCTGCCTTGTTAATTGGTATGAGCACTGTGATTCTCAAATGCACTGGAACATTCTCATCTGTCTGGCCAGCACACAAGAGGAGAGACCCTTGTAGACCAACTACCTGGGAACTCACACAACCAGAAGACAAGTCTTGCACCTGAAGTTTCTTAGGTCATTTCACTTCATCTAGGGACAGTAAGTGTCCTCAGTGGGGACTCACTCCCTCTTCCCCAGCCCTAAGAAGTGCTGGGATGGACACTGCCACTGTGGCCTCCAAGATTCTCCTGCCTCTCAGCTGTGGCCCATTAATCCGCTTCTACCCACGCATACAATCCAGCCAGTCAGCAGCTGGCTTGCTGAATTATCGTGACGGCTGCCTTCCCCTTCATCAGTTGACTTGTGCAGGTGTTATCAACATCCGTCGTGGGTGGATTGGACTCGTTTAATTCTCTGAAGACACCCTCAAAAGGGGGCACCTCCTCGGGCAGCTGCTCTGTCAACCAGTACATTAGGGCCATGACATCGGAAGAGGGGGCCCTAAAAACGTTGGGGCTTTGAGGGATGGCCCAGTGGAGGAGAGATCGGGCTGTGCTCACGTTCTCTGTACAGCAGAGCATCTTCTTCCCTTACAGCCTAGTGCCGCAGCACCCCAGCAATTACGCTGTTAATGTCTGGCTGTGCCAGTTCTAAGCAGGTCTAATCTAGGACACTGTACTTGATGCCACAATTTTTCTTTCAAGAAAATTTCTTGAAATTTTGTTCTTAGATTGCCTCCTTTTGTTGTTTTAAGATCACAGTTGCGTTTGCTCAGTTGTAACTGTACTCCTCTGGCTGGCTGAGTCTGTCTGCGCACCTGCACCACAGGAATGCACACGTAAGGAAGCTGGTATTAGTGCTGAGTAATCAGTGTCCAGTTTAAGACCAAAAGTGTGGATCTGGATTGGTTCCATGCAGTATTAATTTCCTAGATCACTCAGGATTATAGAAAGGCAGCACTGTAAAGCATGGTCCATTGTGTGCAGCTGTGTCTAACAGAGTGTAAATCATCTCACAGCAAAATAATCAAGGGAGTTTCCCTTCTTAACCAGCCCCTCATTTCACATAGTGTCCAAAGTCCTGTATAACTGAAATACAAAAGTATCTGAAGTTTATTGTAATGCGATCTGAAATGATAAATATAGGTAATGACTGCCTTAACGAGTCCTCCCATGAAAGGTGGCATTCTGACACATGGCTTAGTATCCAGGCATTAATGAACCTAAACCTGCTCTTTGGACTGAGGGGGGATGCGGTTCTTAATCAGCCTTAGATTGATTTTTATGGTTGCAGGTTTCCCTCAACATGTATAAAATATGGGTTGCAGATGTTGCCAGATCCCACAGACATCTGCCATGTTTGAAACATAAAATAGACAATTTGCTTTCAAAGAGAAACTTTTATTCTAGTAGAAAATTGAAAACTCCCTTACTGTTTATGCTTTCTCATCAAGCCTGAAGTCGGCTTTCCCTCAAGTCTGCTGTGATAAAATGCCCACAGCGTCTCTCCGCCTGCCCTCCTTAGTGTTGAACTGCTTGAGTTACAAGATAAGAGATGTTGAAAGAATGGGTAGCCTGGGAACAACTGTGGAATTTTACCATTACATTTCACAGTAAAAGAGGTGATTAAAACAGCCCAAGTTAGCACATGATCCTGTTAGTTGCACTATAATTACAAGCTTCAATGATGGGTGAAAATGTTGCAATTACTATAGTCACATTCCATGATAAGACAGATGACACAATTATTATTCTGGCTGTGACACCCACTGCATTTATCCTTTGCATCTAAAGTAGAGAGACCCACACTTATTTCTCAGCAATCCTTGTCTATTTAACAATACTACTTGGAATCAATTAAAAACATCTTTGTTGGTTTTACCATTCTTCCCTCTAACCCAAGAAAACAAAATAGGATTGTAGTTAACAGCACAGCCAGGTTGCAGCCAGTACAGTGCAATGGTATCTCTTACAAGGTCAAATGTGGTGCACGCTCTAGGAGAAGTCATATGATGGGTAACCCTAACAGGAACCTGTGTGCACTACAGGTATATATCTCATATATCTCATCTCTAAATTCTTGGCAAACACTGCAGGGTGAATCCTTGTGACTTTTTTTTCTTCTAACATTGGGAAGTATTCGAGACCAGCACATCAGCTCCTAAGGGCAATCTCTAGATACTTCCATGTTATGGCTTTCAGTGGATCCCAGTAACTACTTTGCACTGTTCCAGATCAATATAGGAAATTCTCAATCGTGGGTACATGGCCTGCGTGGGGAGAGGCTTCTGCCCAAGGGGTGGGTCCAAGGCCACAGATAACATCAATTCAAGAGTGGAGAAGATTATACCTGAAGGTGGAATCCAGAGAGGGGAAGAGTGGGAGATCTGTGTGAATAAAAGTAGAGCACAACAGAGAGTCCTTCTCTGAATTCTGAAGTCAAATGTCCATTCTAGTGAATTAGCCACTGTTTACTACCATCAACGCAAAGGTTTTTTTTTTTTTTTTTCACATCAAAATTTGATTGCACTTTGGGAAGTAAATCTAAGATGCTTAAAAGAGTTTTAATGTTACCAAGTTAATCTAAGTAAGGGTTGTTCTTTTTTGTTTTGAGACAGAGCCTCACTGTGTTGCCCGGGCGGCTAGAGTGCCGTGGCGTCATCCTAGCTCACAGCAACCTCACACTCTGGGCTCAAGCAATCCTTCTGCCTCAGCCTCCCGAGTAGCTGGGACTACAGGCATGCGCCACCACGCCCGGCTAATTTTTTCTATATATTTTTAGTTGTCCGATTAATTTCTTTCTATTTTTAGTAGAGGCGGGGTCTCGCTCTTGCTCAGGCTGGTTTCAAACTCCTGAGCTCAAACGATCTGCCCGCTTCGGCCTCCCAGAGTGCTAGGATTATAGGTGTGAGCCATCGTGCCTGGCCTAAGTAAGGGTTGTTCTTATATGGCCTTCAGCACAGAAACAGCAAAGCCCTTCCTTGGCTTGTTTAGAATGTGATTGACCCAGACCCACCCTGGGCCTTGACTTGACCAAACTCTTTCAACAGATAAGTCCTATCTGTCTCTCTGGCTCTCAGTTTTGATATTTCCCAATTTTCCACAAATAAAGCCATAATTCAGTCATTTCGCAAGTTTACCACCCTGGACAAGATGCTTTCACTCCTGTAAATGGGAATAACAACATTGGCTAGTTTGTGGCTAAATGATATAACAGATGCCATTATATATTGCCAAGGTTTGAAAGTGTCCCCCCAAAAGCACATGTTGGAAAGCTGACAGCAATGCAACAGTGTCAGGAGGTGAGGCCTGACGAAAGGTGACTAGAGCATGAGGGCTGTGCCCTCATAGATTATTGCCATGATCACTGGAGTGGGCTCCTTATAAAAGGTGAGTTCAGCCCCTTTTGCCTTTCCCTTGCCCTCTCCTTGTCCTTTTGCCTTCTGCCATGGGGTGACACAGCAAGAAGGCCCTTGACAGATGCAGCCCTTCGATCTTGGATTTCCCAGCCTCTAGAACTGTGAGCTAATAAATTTCTGTTCATCATAAATTACCCAGTCTGTGTATTCTGTTATAGATGCACAAACCAACTAAGATATACATACAGGGGCTTATTATTCCATAATTCATTTGTCTACTTTCTGGTAGGACAGGAAGGATATTTGACAAATAGATGTGAGGAAGTTTATCAGAAATTTTCAGGGCATTTGATGCCCACAACTCCCCTGACCAGAACACCCCCATGAATAGAAGAGCTCCTTTTCTTTTTCAAATGCACCCTTCATCTTCTTGTTCTACTACTCATATTCTACTCTCTGATTTAATCCAAAGACTTCTCCTTTTATCTGATTTCAGTTCTAGACTTGCTCATTCTAATCACCTTTGCTTGATATTGTCAGGTTTTTTGGATTTTAGCCATACTAATAGGTGTGTAGTGGTATCTCATCATTTTAATTTGCAATTCTCCGGTGACATAAGATGTTGAATGTGTTTTCATACGTTTATTTACCATTTGTATATCATCTTTGGTGAGGTGTCTTTTGCCCATTTTTTAATGTAGTTGTTTGTTTTCTCATCAATGTGTTTTAAGAGTTCTTTGCAGGTCGGGCGCGGTGGCTCACGCTTGTAATCCTAGCACTCTGGGAGGCCGAGGCGGGTGGATCGCTCAAGGTCAGGAGTTCAAGACCAGCCTGAGCAAGAGCGAGACTCCATCTCTACTAAAAATAGAAAGAAATTATCTGGACAACTAAAAATATATATATAGAAAAAATTAGCTGGGCATGGTGGCACATGCCTGTAGTCCCAGCTACTCGGGAGGCTGAGGCAGTAGGATCGCTTGAGCCCAGGAGTTTGAGGTTGCTGTGAGCTAGGCTGAAGCCACGGCACTCTAGCCAGGGCAACAGAGTGAGACTCCGTCTCAAAAAAAAAAAAAAAGTTCTTTGTATATTTCGGATCCAAGTCTTTTATCAGATATGTGTTTTGCAAAGATTTTCTCCAAGTCTGTGGCTTGTCTTTTCATTTCCTTAACAGTGTTTTTCGTGAAAGTTTTTAATTTTAATGAAGTCTAGTCTGTCAATTTTTTCTTTCATGGATTGTGCTTTTGCTGTTCTATCTAAATACTCGTCAAACCCAAGATCACCTATATTTTCTCCTACGTTATCTTCTAGAAGTTTTATATTTAATAGTTTTGTCTTTTACATTTATGTCTGATTCATTTTGAGTTAATCTTTGTGAAATGTGAAAGGTCTGTGTCTAGATTCATTTTTTTGCATGTGGATGTCCAATTGTTCCAGTGGTAGTTGTTGAAGACTGTCTTTACCCCATTATATTGTCTTTGCTCCTTTGACAAAGATTAGTTGACTATATTTATGTGGGTCTATTTCTGGGCTCTCTATTCTGTCCCACTGATCTACATGTCTATTCTTTCATCAGCACCACACTGTCTTAATTACTGTAGCTTTGTAGTAAGTCTTGCAATTGCGTAGTGTCAGTCTTCCAACTTTGTTCTTCTTCTTCAATATTTTATTGGCTATTCTGCGTCTTTTGCCTTTCCATATGAACATTAAAATCATTTTGTTAATATCCACAAGATAACTTGCGGGGATTTTGATTAGGATTACTTTGAATCTATAGATCAAGTTGGGAAGAGCTGACATCTTAACAGTATTGAGTCTTCCTATCCACGAACATGGAATATCTCTCCATTTATTTATATCTTCTTTGATTTCTTTCATCAGAGTTTTGTGGTTTTTCTCATATATTGTATATATTGGGAATATTTTTGCCCAACCTTTTACTTTCAGCCTGAGTCACTTTATTTTAGGTATATGTCTAATGCAAAATATATTCTTTTTAAAAATTAAATCAGAATCTAAATTAGTTTTTCCATTTAACACTTACTGTTAAGACAGATATATTTAATATTGCTTCTGTTGTCTTGAAGGACATGAACTCCTCTAGCACACTAGATCCAATGGCACCAAAACTTATTGGCCCTGAAGGCTCTATAGTGATTGAAGCTGGATTTGGAGAAAATTTTGCATTGAAAAATTAAAAAAAATTTTTTAAATGGTAGAACTATATGTTTATACAAATATATGTACACATACATACAAATGTGTATCTTTCTATCAAATACACATAACATAAAATTTACCATCTTAACCATTTTTAAGTATACACTACATTACTATTAAGTATATTCACATTCTTCTGCAACCATCATCACCATTCCTCTCCACAACTTTTTCATCTTGTGAAGTGGAAACTCTATACCCATTAAACAACTCCCCATTCTCCCTCCTCCAAACTCCTGGTGACCACCATTCTACTTTCTGTTTCTATGAATTTGACTACTTTAGGTACCTTATATGAGTAGAATACAGCATTCTGTCTTTTTTGGCTGGCTTATGTCTCTTTGCATCATGTCCTCAAGCTTCATCCATGTTGTAGCATGTGTCAGGATTTCCTTTCTTTTTAAGGCTGAATAGTATTCTATTTTAGGTATATACCACGTTTTCTTTGTCCATTCATCTGTCGATGGACATTTAGGTTGCTTCCATATCTCGGCAATTGCAAATAAGCTGCTATTAACATGGATGTACAAATCCCTCTTCAAGACCCTACTCTCAATTCTTTTGGGTATATTCATGGGTGAAGCATGGCTGTCTCACCTGAATCTGTTACTATGATATTGATTTGGGCCCTGTATTGAAATAGGTGATAGCTGTTCAAAGTAGATCAAGTCCATCCTTCACTTTGACCAATGCCTCCTGTGATCCAGATAGCAGGTGTATCCAGTGATGAACAAGAAGACCCTCAGCCCTTGCCTGGGAGGAACTTCTGACTGAGTGGGAGTTTCCCTAAAAGCTTTCTTATGGTCTTAACGTATATTATCATGTGTAAATTAACATGATTATGCACATCTGTATCTTCTTTAGTAAAATTCAGTGAAATAATTTTGCTAAAGAAAAGTGCACATATTTGCATTATATTTACATTTATGCATAATTGAGAATATATTTATGTTGCTGTGGACATAAATGGCCACTTGGCTGTGTAGAGAATTCATTGCAAATGGTGTTTCTCTTTAGGCTGGCATCCTCTGAACTGTGGCGAAGTGTTGTCCAGACACTTCCTCCTTTGCAGGTGGGGCACTGTAGTTTTGACAATACACAAGGTTCTGGGTTTGTACCCTTACTTCATCACATAACAACTCTGGGCCTCAGTTTTCTTGGCTGTGAAATGGGGTACTAGTAGCACCAATATTTCAGGGCTGGTGTGAAAACTGAAGCACCTGACATATATTAAGGATGTAATAAAAAGGATGATGATAGTTAACAATAATATACAGTTTCAAATAACTAGAAGGAGGACATTGAAAATTCTCAACACAGAGAAATGATAAATGTTTGAGGTGATGAATATGTTAATTACCCTGATCTGATCATTATGCATTATATATATTGAAACACTATTATGTATCCATGAATATGTAAAATTATTGTCAATTAAAAAAAACAATGTAATAAAAGCGAGCTATACTTAGGTGATTGTGTCTTCTTCGTATACTTAATAGGCTCCTTTTTTTTTTTTTCCTGAGACAGAGTCTCACT
>NW_012152618.1:3687539-3689568 GCF_000956105.1 Propithecus coquereli | reverse complement strand
CCATCGTGCCCGGCCCAGATCTGCTTTTTTAGCTCCCACATATGAGTGAGATCAGGTGATATTTGTCTTTCTGTGCCTGGCTTATTTCACTTAACACAATGGCCTCCAGTTCCATCCATGTTGCTGCAAATAACAGAATTTCATTCTTTTTTATGGCTGAATAATATACCATGGTGTATATAGACCACAATTTCTTTATCCATTCATCTGTTGATGGGAACTTAGGTTGAGTCCATATTTTGGCTACTGTGAATAGTGCTGCAATAAACATGGGGGTGCAGGTATCTCTTTGATATATTGATTTCCTTTCTTTTAGATATATACCTAGTAGTGGAATTGCTGGATCATACGGAACCACACTGTGTGTGGGTTTGAGGTCTTGCTATGGGCTATGAGGTGTAAAGCCTTTGTCTACAACCCCTACCAAAAAAAAGTCTACATTTGCACTAGTGCTTTTGTATAAATGATGTTTTCAGGGGACAAACAGGACATCAAGATGATAGTGGACACTTCTGTTATATTTTTCCCCCATGAGCTCCCCAAAAACCTCTCTGAATTTGCACTGTTACTTTTTCTTACCTTGGCAACTCAAACAACTGCTTAATACAGTTATTTTCCTCACTTCTCTCCCTCGTGACAGATCTCCCCATTGTTCTCCTGAGTGGCAAAAGCCATCCTTTCCTTCCTTCCTCCTTGGACACTCTTTCGAGCACGATAAACCACAAAGCCTGGTGGTGGGCTCTGCAGTTGGCTACACACCACGCCAGCCAGGGGGCTTCCTTTTGGTTTCACACTGACACCCACCCTCACCCAGGCTGTCCTCGCTGGGTTCCCACCTGTTGTGCTCACACCTGGCAGCCAGCTCTCATAATAGCCATGGTTTCTCCTGTGGAGCCTCCAGCCATGTCCCCCCAGCTCATTCTCCCCTCTCTTGTATCTTCACCTTCTCTGCATTCTCCATGCCATTGGCATGGCCTGTCCTTTTTCCCTCCTTGTAAAATCCGTCTCTGTTTTCTCTAGACCTGGCATTCCTGGCACCGTCTGTGTGAGTTCTATGAACTGCTCCTCTCCTCATTCTGTGGGGCTGCCCTCTGTCACCTCCTGTCCAGCTCCCTCTCTCCTTCCTCTTCTCCTGCAGTGACCTTGCACCCACCTGAGAAAGGCCCCTGCCTCTTCCTGGTGACTTTCTTCCTCTTTCTCCCCCTCAAGGCCTTGACGAGGTCTTTCTGCGGTGTCTTTGATGGCTCCCCTTTCTTTTCATATTGTCTTCTTGTAGTCTGGTTAATTGGTATCAGTACACACCTTCTCTTGCCAAGCATTGCATCAGATAGATTTTTCCCTAAAGCCACAATGTGCCTTGAAGCAAGGGATGTCTAGGGCTCAGAAACATGTGTAAGCTTCCCACCCATTAGGTTGGCTATTACCAAAAAAGCAGACATCACTAGATCATCAGGGAAATGCAAATTAAGAACCACAAGGAGACATCACCTCATACCTGTTAGTGTTAGAGTAAGAGATCAGGAGACAGGGCTGAGACGAGATGCAGGGGCTTAAAGATCAAGTGTTAAAATAAACAACTCTTAAACAGAAGCTAACTAGAGGGGCTGATAACCACAGGCAAGAATCAGTTTTGTTTGTCAGCTGTCTCTGCCACCTCACATGAACTTTGGCTAATTACAATATCATTTACATTGCGGTTTTAATATCTTTCCACCCTTGAAATCACCATGACAGTTCCCAAAACAACCATATAAAGTATGAAATGGGAGGGAACCCAATTCTAGGAATTACTACCCAAATTCTTAGTAAAAGCCAACCCCTTGGCCTTGAACATTCCTCCCCTCAATTAGTAAGACTACAAAAGATGTAAAACCACTTCCTCCCAGTGCAGCTGCTCTTTTCGAGCCTGCCCTTGCTCATCCCTGAGTGTGTACTTTTGCTTCAATAAAGCTCTCACTTGCTTGGCTTACGTGGTGCATTCTGCACTTTTCCCCACAAACACCGAGAACTTGGAAAAACCTCCACTCAG
>NW_012152618.1:3686864-3687489 GCF_000956105.1 Propithecus coquereli | reverse complement strand
TTCTGTATAGTATAGTTCTTTTATTATTGATTTCACTTAATTCTGCTCTGATCTTGGTTATTTCTTTTCTTCTGCTGGGGTTCTGATTGGTTTGCTCATCCTTTTCCTCTTCTTTGAGATGGTTCATTAGACTGTTGATTTGTGATCTTTCTGTCTTTTTGACGTAGGCATTTATGGCTATGAATTTTCCTCTCAGAACTGCTTTAGTTGTGTCCCATAGACTTTGATAACTTGTGTCCTCTTTATCATTTAGTTCAAAGAATCTTTTGATTTCCATCTTGATTTCCTCCTTGACCTGACTATCATTCAGCAGTAGGTTGTTTAGTTTCCGTGACTTTGTATAGAGATGAGTGTTTCTGTTGGAGTTGATTTCTAATTTTATTCCACTGTGGTCTGAGAGGATGCATGGTATAATTTTTATTGTTTTAAACTTATTGAGATATGTTTTGTGGCCTATGATGTGGTCAATCTTACACAATGTCCCATGAGCTGATGAGAAGAACATATATTCTGTGGTTTTGGGGTAGAAGGTTCTGTAAATGTCAGTCAGGCCCATTTGTTCTAGAGTTCTATTTAAGTCCATTGTTTCTTTGTTTATTTTCTGTTTGGAGGATCTGTCCTCTCC
>NW_012152618.1:3684374-3686558 GCF_000956105.1 Propithecus coquereli | reverse complement strand
TGAGGATCTGTTTTTGCAGAATTTATCTTCCTTGCCAAAGTAGAACTCCTGGGCAAAGAATAACTGCCCTATAGCCAAAACCAGTGTCTGCTGTCTTTCCAGTTCTCTGGCTGTGGAGAGCTTGACAGTTGGGTTCTAATTTCTCTCTTCCTAGCATCTCCCACGTTTACTCTCCAAGTTCTGCTGGTTTTTGGTGCATTTGCCTCTCCAATCGCACCTTTGCTCTCTGCTCCACACGACACCCAATTTCTGTCCCTCTTGCCTCTCCTGAACACTCAGAGCTTCAATTGCCTCCTTACCTCTGACAACTCGATCTATTGCTGCCAGGGTGGTTCACCTCGAACACCTGTCCCCTTGTGGCTTTGGCTTCATGCCCAATAGTTTCTATGATGCACACCTGTGTGCATAGCGCCCTTCTCCCAGAGCTGCACAAACTGTCTTCCCAGCACAACCTGCAGCTCTTCCAGCAAGTCCAGCTGCCGGACACTGGCCATGATTCGCTCACATTGGCCTTTCCCGCACCAGTATCGGCTCAGAAGCCATCACAGCTCACAACTGCAAGAAGTGTTCTCTGAGTAATATGGTGGAGACCATCCCATACATGGCCCGACCCCAGGACCGTGCTGGTGCACAGTGGCTGTGCGGGGACGCCACCCACCACAGCCCTCATCCTCTCAGCAGTTGTCCCTGTCTTCGCACCACTGGAGTGCTGCACTCGTTCTTCAATATTTTTCTACGCTATTGAGGCTCACCCTGTTGTAGAATTGTTTTCTGGGTGCTAACCTTGCTTCCTCCTCTAGCCTAGACACCAAGGACTGATATCTAATTTGCAGTTGGTATCAGTATGTGCAAGAATATGCCCCAAATGTATTTCAGAGCCACCTGTTTTGCCTGACTTCCTGTTGCCTCTGAGTGGCATCTGGAGAATAGGTGGCTTCATCTTGCTTCAGCTGTCCCAGCATGAAGAGACCTGCACTTATCAGCGAAATGAACACAGTGGGAGGTGGCTGGCACCTTTCTTCATTTTCCCCAAGGGAATATTTGACAAACGCAGGCATGGTTCAGTGCTTCTCCCCTGACAGGAACGCTGTCAAAATATCCGATGTTGTCTAGCCTCAAAGTCACTGTATCGGGCAGAAAAACAGTGATTGATCTCATTGTTAAACTCTCTTTCTTGCTTATTGGCATGACAACGGAGCTAAAAAAGAGCCAAGATGAATTATGAACCTATTTTTGGCAACTCCTTATGGAATTCACGCACACTGTGTATTTTGCATCATTCGAATCCTCGGGCACACTCAGAACTCGGAAGCAAACATTCATTTGTAAATGTTACAGCTAAGGTTGGCCGGATGCTCTGTCGGGTGACGTATTAACTCTCACAAGGCTGCTTTGGAAACGGGAGGAAAATTTTGAGCTGAGTTTTGGGCAGAGGGGGAGACATGCTTACCTTTACCCTGTCCATGCAGGCCTCCATCTTCAGCTGCTCCACGGCTTTCCGGGCTTGGGAGATGCTCGTGGTGCTGTTATTGGACATGCCTTCTTTCATTCTGCTGCCCCTGGAAGCAACCAAACTCAAAGGGTTAGAAGTGCTGCTTTTCCAGCGGTGAGGCAGGACTTTCCCCAACCTTTCCCCATCTCCCACGTCCTACAGCTTCTCTGTGGAAGCCGGGGAGCGTCTGGAAGCGTTTGGTAGAAAACCCTAGTGGGACGAGAGAAGGGCACACTTCACTAGAGTGAGGGGAGCAAGGGAGACATATGTTTTTGTTTGGAAAGACTTTCTCAGTCCTGGGAAGAATGAGAACAGATGGTCCCGGAGTGAATTCTTCACCACAACCACCTCCACCATAAGGCACACCTGGACATTTGTAAGGTAATCAATCATTTTCACACACGCTTGTTCATTCCTCTAGTAGCCCATAAAGTTGACAGGACAGTATTACTTTTTGTTTTGTAAATGAGGAACGTGCAAAAATCTGAGCAATCAAGCCAACAGCCAAAGGTTTAACAGCCAACATTTATGGATCCAGAGCCCAAACTCAAAGCTTTAAGGCCTGGCTGAGCATCCTTCCCATGTTTCCAAAAGCCTCTCCTAGCAATCTACAGCTCCAATGAATGCAATTGCTTTATTATTTATTTTAATTTGCTGGACTTCCGAAAAGTTTACAGACTTTAGGTTGGGAG
>NW_012152618.1:3680821-3683684 GCF_000956105.1 Propithecus coquereli | reverse complement strand
TTAATTTCAGTATATTACAGGGGTTCAAATGTTCAGGTTACATATATTGCCTTTGCCCCACCCGAGTCAGTGCTTCGAGCATGTCCATCCCCCAGATGGTGCCTATACCTGTCCCCTCTCCCTCCTCCCATCTGTCTGACACCCGATGAATATTATTACTGTATCTTCACTTAAGTATTGATCGGTTAATACCAATTTGATGGTGAATACATTTCGTGCTTGTTTTTTCACTCTTGTGATACTTCAGTTAGTAGAATAGGTTCTAGCTCTATCCAGGGTAATACAAGAGGTGCCAATCACCATTGTTTTTTGTGACTGAGTAGAACTCCATGGTATACATATACCACATTTTATTAATCCATTCACGTATTGATGGGTACTTGGGTTGTTTCCACATCTTTGCAATTGTGAATTGTGCTCCTATAAACATTTGAGTACAGATGTCTTTTTTATAGAATGTCTTTTGTTCTTTTGGGTAGATGCCCAGTCATGGGATTGCTGGATCAAATGGTAGTTCTACTTGTAGCTCTTTGAGGTATCTCCATATTGCTTTCCACAGAGGTTGTACTAGTTTGCAGTCCCACCAGCAGTGTAGGAGTGTTCCTATCTCTCTGCATCCATGTCAACATTTATTGTTGTGGGACTTTCTGATAAAGGCCATTCTTACTGGAGATAAGTGATATCTCACTGTGGTTTTGATTTACATTTCCCGGATGATTAGAGATGTGGAGCATTTTTCATATGTTTGTTGGCCATAAGTATATATTCTTTTGAAAAGTTTCTGTTCATGTCCTTTGCCCACTTTTTGATAGGGTTGTTTGATTTTTTCTTCCTGATTTTCCTGAGTTCTATATAGATTCTAGTTATAAGCCCTTTATCAGATGTGTAACATGCGAATATTTTCTCCCATTCTGTAGGTTGTCTGTTTGCTCTTGTGATAGTTTCCTTGGCTATGCAGAAGCTTTTTAATGTGATCAGGTCCCATTTATTTATTTTTGTTGTTGCTGCAATTGCCTTTGGGGTCTTCTTCATAAATTCTTTGCCTAGGCCAATGTTTATAAGAGTTTTTACAACAATTTCTTCTAGAATTCTTATAGTTTCATGGCTTAGGTTTAAGTCTATTATCCACCGTGAGTTGATTTTTGTGAGAGGTGAAAGGTGCCGATCCTGTTTCAGTCTTCTATATGTGGCTATCCAATTTTCCCAGGACCATTTATTGAATAAGAATTTTTTCCCCCAGTGTATGTTTTTGTCTGCTTCCTCAAAGATTAGATGACTATATGAGGATGGTTTTATGTCTAGGTTCTCAGTCCTGTTCCATTGGTCTATGTCTCTGTTCTTGTGCCAGTACCCTGATGTTTTAGTTACTATAGCCTTGTAGTATAGCTTGAAGTCTGGTAAATGGATGCCTCTCAATTTGTTCTTTTTGCTTAAGATTGCTTTTGCTATACAGGGTCTTCTCTGGTTCCATAGGAAGCACAGGATTATATTTTCTTGATCTGTAAAAAATGATGTTGGTATTTTAATAGGGATTGCATTGAATTTGTAGATCACTTTAGGTAGTATAGACATTTTAAAAATGTTGATTCTGCCGACTCATGAGCATGGCATGGTTTTCCACGTGTTTATGTCCATTGCTATTTCCTTCCTCAGTATTTCATAGTTCTCCTTGTAGAGGTCTTTTACCTCCTTAGTTAAATATATTCCTAGGTATTTTATTTTCTTTGTTGCTATTTTGAAGGGTATTGAGTCTTTGATGTAGTTCTCAGTTTGACTGTTGTTGGTATACAGGAATGCTACTGATTTCTGTGCATTGATTTTGTACCTTGAGACTTTGCTGAATTTGTGTATCAATTCCAGTAGTCTCGTGGCAGAATCTTCAGGGTTTTCTAGATATAAGATCATATTGTTAGCAAAGAGCAATAGTTTGACCTCCTCTGCCCCCATTTGGATGCCCTTGATTTCCTTCTCTTGTCTGATTGCTCTGGCTAGGACTTCCAGCACTATGTTGAATAGAAGTGTTAATAGAGGGCAACATTGTCTGGTTCCAGTTTTAAGTGGGAATGCTTTCAATTTTTCCCAATTCAGTATGATGTTGGCTGTGGGTTTGTCCTATATGGCTTTCATCATTTTGAGGTAAGTCCTATCTATGACTATTTTGTTAAGCGTTCTTTACATAAAAGGGTGTTGAATTTTGTTGAATGCCTTTTCTGCGTCTATTGAGAGGATCATATGGTCTTTGTTTTTGTTTCTATTTATGTGGTGAATTATGTTTATAGATTTGGGTATGTTGAACCATCCCTGCATCTCTGGGATGAAGCCCACTTAATCATGATAGATTATATACATATATATTTTATTTCAGCAGATGTTTAGGTTATGTATGTTGCCCTTGCCCCCCCCCAAGTCCGAGCTTCAAGCGTGTCCATCTCCTGGATGGTGCGCATTGCACTCTTTGTGTATGCATATACCTGTCCCCTCCTCCCCCTTCACCCTGCCCGACATCCAATAAATGTTATTCTTATATGTGCACTTCTGTGTTGATCAGTTAATACCAATTTGATGGTGAGTACATGTGGTGCTTGTCTTTCCATTCTTGGGATACTTCACTAAGTAGAATGTGTTCCAGCTCTATCCAGGAGAATACAAGAGGTGCTATATCACCATTGTTTCTTAAACCTGAATAGTACTCCATGGTATACATATACATATACCACATCCTAGCTCACAGCAACCTCAGACTCCTGGGCTCAAGCGATCCTACTGCCTCAGCCTCTGAGTGGCTGGGACTACAGGCACGTGCCACCATGCCTGGCTAATTTTTTCTATATATTTTTAGTTGTCCGATTAATTTCTTTCTCTT
>NW_012152618.1:3677923-3678526 GCF_000956105.1 Propithecus coquereli | reverse complement strand
CTTGGTCATGATGGATTATTTTCTTAATAAGCACCTGGATTCAGTTAGCTAGAATTTTCTTGAGAATTTTTGCATCTATATTCATAAGGGATATTTGTCTGTAGTTTTCTTTTTTGTTGAGTCCTTTCCTGGCTTTGGTACCAGGGTGATGTTGGCTTCATAAAACATTTTGGAGAGGATTCCTTCCTTCTTGATAATGTGGAATAATTTTTGCAGGATAGGCACGAGTTCTTCTTTGTAGGTCGGGTAAACTTTGGGTGTGAAACCATCTGGTCTGGGACTTTATTTTTTAGGAATGTTTTTTATTTTTGCTTCGATTTTGGTATTTGATGTTGGTCTGTTCAGTAATTCAATTTCTTCCTGATTGAACGTAGGGAGGCTGTGTGTTTCTGAGAATTTGTCCATTTCCTCCACATTTTCAAGTTAATGTGCATAGAGATTTTTATGATATTCATAGCTAATATTTTGTATTTCCGTGGTATCAGCTATAATTTCTCCTTTTTCATTCCTGATTGAGCTTATTAGAGTCCTTTCTTTTCTGCTTCTCATTAATCTAGTGAGAGGTCTGTCAATTTTATTTATCTTTTCAAAGAACCAACTTTT
>NW_012152618.1:3628574-3676698 GCF_000956105.1 Propithecus coquereli | reverse complement strand
ACCTCACACTCCTGGGCTCAAGTGATCCTACTGCCTCAGCCTCCCGAGTAGCTGGGACTACAGGCACGCGCCACCATGCCTGGCTAATTTTTCCTATATATTTTTAGTTGTCCGATTAATTTCTTTCTCTTTATAGTAGAGACGGGGTCTTGCTCTTGCTCAGGCTGGTCTCGAACTCCTGAGCTCAAATGATCTGCCCACCTCGGCCTCCCAGAGTGCTAGGATTACAGGCGTGAGCCACCGCGCCTGGACTTGTTGCTTTTTTTTTTTCTCTTTTGAGCTATTGTGGTATCCGGCCTTTGACCTTTAGATCTTGGGTGATTTTACACTGGTGAGTGTCTATCGTGCTGATGCATGAATAATGCAATTCTGAGTACTTCTTGCAGGGCAGGAGTTGTCTTGACAAATTCCCTTAGTGTTTGCTTGTCTGAGAAAGACTTTATTTCCCCCTCATAAATGAAACTTAGTTTTTCAGGATACAAAATTTTAGGCTGGGCATTATTCTGTTTGAGAAGACTGAGGAATGGGGCCCTAATCCCTTCTGGCTTGTAAGCTCTCAGTTGAAAGTGTGCAGTTAGTCTGATGGGTTTTCCTTTGTAAGTTACCTGCTGCTTTTGCCTTATGGCTCATAGGAGGGCCTGTTTCATGTTTATTTTGGCTAGTCTGATAACTATGTGTCATGGTGTCTTCCTGTTTGCAATGAATCTCCCAGGAGTCCTTTGAGCTTCTTGTACCTGGATATCTAGATTTCTAGTAAGGCCAGGGAAATTTTCCTCCATCATATCCTCAAACAGTTTATCCAACCCTTGTGTATTTTATTCTTCACCCTCAGGGATGCATATGATTCTTGTGTTAGGCCTCCTTACATAATCCCATGTTTCTTGTACGCTTTGGTCATTCCTCTTATTTCTGTGTTCTATCACTGCAACTTACTTGTTTAATTGAAAGGTGTTGTCTTCAATCCCTGAGATTCTTTCTTCAGGCTGATCTAAACTTTTGTTAAGGCTTTCCACTGTGTTTTGTAATTCCTTGAATGAATTTTTCATTTCTAGAAGTTCTGTTTGATTTTCCTTTAACATTTCAATTTCTTTAGTGAATTTTTCATTCATTTTCTGCATTGTTTTTGTGGGGTCTTTGTGTTGGGTTTCTATTTTATTTTGCATTTCATTGAGCTTCCTTATAATCCATGTTTGAAATTCTTCATCTGTCATTTCAATATGCTGATCTTAGTTGGTATCCATTGCTGGAGAGCTGGTGCTCCCTTTTGTGGGTGTCCTTTCACTTTGAGTTTTCTTATTGCTGGAGTTCTTTTGCTGATTCCTTCTCATCTGGAACAGCTGTTACTTCTTACTTTCACATTTTCTTTTGTTTCAAGAAGGTCACATTTTCAATACACTCCACTCCTTTCCACAGAAAGAGAACGCTGGCTGAATGCTTAACATGTGAAAGAGGTCCCCCGAGCTATGCTTTACTTTTCTTATCCAGGAGATCAAATAAGCTTTGGGGTGGGCCCACCCTCTGGGGGCTCCGATAGGTGGGAGGTGAGTATATTTCCCTCAAGGACTCCCATCCCTCCCACATCCCCCCTCAGTCCCTCCATGTGTGTCTGCCCTCCAGCCCACCCAGCCACAGCCACCCCCAGCCAAGACTTCCTATGCCCAGCCCACAGCCAGGAGCTGTGCTCTTGGGACCAGTCTCGTCCTGCAACCCCCTCTATTGATGTTCCCTTCTCTCCTGGCTCCATGCAGTTCCACATTCAGCCTGAACAACACAACCCAGCGCTGCCATCACTGTCTCCCATGTTCTCTGCTTTTCTCTCACTTCCTTCTGTCCCTAAAAGCCAACTTTATAAGGATCCAACTCCTGCCCCTCTCCACCCACACCGAGGGGTGCTCAGCACTGTGGGAGAGACCCTCCAAAACTCTGGCTGGCAGACGTTCACTTTCCAGCCTTAGCAGGGTCCTCACGGCTAGCTGGCAAGATGATCCCTTGTCCCAAATCATCTCTCCCTCCCTTTGTCCTCCTGTTTCAGTCTTCATCACCCCCTCACTGCCTCTGTCCTTTCATGCTTAGCAGAGGACCTCAGCCCCTCTGCCTACAGAGAAAGGCCATTAGAACAGAACCCTCCTTAATGCCCCGTGCCCCACCTACAGCTGCTCTGTGCCCACATCCATCCTCACCTCCTCTGCACCAGAGCCTCCTTATGACCCACCCAACAGTGGCTCCTCCAACACTCGCTGTCTCTGCCAGCAGGGCGTACCTTCCTCTCCAGAGGCTGACAATGCCAGATGCTCACCTTCTTGCCTCCCTTGCAGAGGGGCCAGAGCATGTGACTTTGTCCTAATCAACGGGACACCAGGGGAAGTCTGCAGGGACTTGTAGGGAAGGTTTTTCTCCCCAGTTGAGGCACGAGGGGAGAACCCCTGTTTTTGGTTGCCTTGACTGAGGTTTGTCCAGAGCTGCAAGAGCCATAGTGACCCCTGGAGAATCAGCCACAGACAGGGTCAGGAGACTCACAGAGACACTGCCGCAGAGCCTTGTGCTGGTTGGGTCCTGGAAGGTCTACTTCTGATCGTTGCAATTGAGAGAACATATTCCTCACAGTTGAGGCCGCATTTGTTGGGTCGACTAGCAGCTGCAGCTGAAAGCATCTTCTTATCCAAGGCTAACACTTTATAGGTCCCCTTTCTGAAGGTGCTGCCCTGCCACTCACCCCTCTGTTCTGTAACATCTGTGTCTCTGGATTCCCTCATCTTTGCATATAAAACATACTTATGTCTTTTTCATCCGACCATCTTAAAACAACACAGAAAACCCTCTCTCCCCTCAGTCCGCATTCTTGCTCAAGAAGGAGGTGGAGAGGAGAGGTAACTACAGATCCCACTAAGAGGCCCTCAGTAACCAAACGAAGAGATGCTAACATGAGGATGGAAGTGCTCTCCTCGGCACATGGGACAGAAAAGCCTGTTCTGCCTCTTCTGCTCTGCTCTGAAGCCCCCATCTCTCCCCGATTCCACTTCCAGGGCAGTCACTCCTGTTGCCATCAGTGATCCTTAAGCTGTTTTGTGTGTGCGTGTTCATGTTCTCTCTTCGGGGGGCCAATCCGGTTTCTCACAGCACACATACCTGGGATCCACGCCGTGACCCTGCACACCTGGATGTCTGTATTTTACAGCCTCCCAAGGTGATTCTGGCACGTACCAGAGGTGGAGTGCCACAGCTGGCTGTGAGCCATTTCTCCTTTATTGCCAGTGACTACAGAGCACTGAGCCCAAAGGGCCCAACCGGCTTAGACTGTGGGATCGGGGTGGGGGTGGTGTTCGTCGAACTCCCCTTGTCACAGCAAGTGGCAGAACAAGGACGCTTACCTGAAGAGTATCTCTTTTCCCACGGGCAGGCACACACAGCACGGTTCCCCAGCCAAGGCCCAACAACCCACAGGGACGGCCTGGTGTTCTTCCATTGCTGCCCCAAGATGGGCACGTTCACTCACACGAGGATACTGTTAGGTGGTAAATTGGGCTTTATAAGGGCCCTACGTCTGCTATGGAGGGTGGGAGAGGCAGACAGGACAGTGGTAATTCCTAGAGGAAACGATGCTGCAAGGACCTGGTCACACCTCAAGAGTCCTGAGAGCTGAGTCTCAGCCAGGCCCCGACACATCCTCCGGGCAAAGACACCTGCTCGCTAGAGAGAACCTGCTCTTAGACAGGATAAGCCACTCCCCTTACCTGCCGAGGGGCAACACAGTGACAGGTCTGGGCAGTGGACAGAGGTTGGCGGTGGCAGCAGCAGTCAGTCCTCAGAGGAGAGGTCGATTCAGAGCTCCTGCTTTGAGGCTCACCTGAAAGCACAACCAGAGACGTGTCTACAGGTGCAGGGAAAGACCCCCTTCTGCTGTCCTTGGTGTCCTTTACTGTCACACTCCCATGGTTGCCTCCCCTCAAGCTCAGCAGGTTTTCCTGCAAGCCTGGGGACTGTCATATCAGACCTTGGGGAGATGAAGAGCTAAAGGCAGAAAGAGAACCCCTCGACCTGACACAGGCACACTGGGAACACAACCTCGAGGCCACAGGCAGCCGAGCCCCGCCAGATAGCAGCTGCTCCCTGCCAACCTGCACGCCTGGTGGCTCTGCCACTCATAGGAGCAGTCCCAGCTCCAGCCAAACAGAAACAGTTCACATGTTTCTTATCATAAAAATATGCATCCACTACAGAAAAATGTGAAGACAGAGAAAATCATAACAAAGAAAACGAAGACCACTTGTAATGCTTTTACCCAGAGATAACTATGGGTAACATGTTGATGCATATTATTCTTACACTAATTAGAAATAACTTGATTTCACTCAAAGACCATTTAGCACAGAAGAGACACTAGATCAGACAACTTATTATGAAAGGCCTCTTACAGTCCCCTTCTCCAGAGAGAGGTGCATAGCCTCGTCCACCTCCCTCCTTGGTCCGAGTGCCTCGAGAATGGCTGACTCTGGGACGATGGGCTCTTTCCCCAAGGGTTTTCTAAGAGTCCTGCCCTATAGCATCCATCTCCGAGGGGTCCTAATGAACTTGGAGTGAAAACAGAAGTCTGGCAGGAATGAGGACAACTGGCAGTCCTGTTTTCTTCCTGGGCTGGGGTGGAACCCAAATTTGATTTGGCTTGAACTTCAGGGGAGATTGGTTGAAGTTGAGCTTGGTATGTATTTCTTAGCCTGTGCTACGGTCTGAATGTTTGTACCCCCCTTGCCCAAATTCACATGTTGAAATCCTCATCCCCAAGGTGATGATATTAGGAGATGGGGCCTTTAGGAGGTGATTAGGTCATGAGGGTGGACCCCTCATGAATGGGATTAGTGCCCTTACAAAAGAGGTCTCAGAGAGACCCCCTCACCCTTCCTCTGTGTGAGGACACAGCAAGAAGGCTCTACAAACCAGGAGGCAGGCCTTCACTGGGCACCAAATCTGTTGGCTCCTTGATCTTGGACTTCTCAGCCTCCAGAACTGTGAGGAATAAATGTCTGTTGTTCATAAGCCACCAGTCTATGGCATTTTGTTACAGCAGCCCGAATGGACTGAGACAGCCTGTTCTGCATTTTGACAAACACCTCGTGCCTACACACCTCATGATTGCTCCTGTTAGAGTAACTTGTTTTATTTGGATGCTTTGACTCCTAAAACGTTGTTGTGCTTTTTAGAGACATGCTCTTGCTCCGTCACCCAGGCTGGAGTGCAGTGGTGTGATCATAGTTCATTTTAACCTCAAACTTCTGAGTGCAAGTGATCCTACCACCTCAGCCTCCCAAGTAGCTGGGACTACATGCACATGGGCCACTTGGCCTGGCTAATTTAAAAATTTTTTATACAGACAAGGTCTCGCTATGTTGGTCACCAGGCTGGTCTCGAACACCTGGCCTCAGGTGATCCTCCTGCCTTAGCCTCCTAAAGTGTTGGGATTACAGGTGTGAGCCACCATGCCTGGCTTTCTTTTTTTAAAACACAATATTTTTTTTAAGAGACAGAGTCTTGTTCTCTTGCCCAGGCTGGAGTGCAGTGGCATGATCATAGCTCACTGTAATCTCCAATTCCTGAGTTGTTGGGCTTTTATGTTGTTTTACTCTAATCTCCTTCCCTGTTTTGTTTTCTCACCTCTCTGTTATTGGAAGACCCTTTTCTCTTCACTTTGTGAACAACGCTCTTGAAAACCATTTCATCCTGCTTTCAAGTCACTGGTGTTGCAGGCAGCACGGAATCTCATTGCTGGTAGGTCTTAGCCAACCGTGGGGGGCCCAGGGGGGTCCTAGCTAGGGAAGGTGAGGACGGGTACAATAGGTCCCTCACTCCTCCTCCAAGTCCCTCTTGCCCCTAGCATCTTCCAGAGGGAGGGAGATAGACAGACAGACACATCCCAGAGAGAAGGCCTGCTGAAGGGGGGTGGGGCACAGCCTAAACCCCACACCCCAGAAAGATGACTTCCCAGGAAGATCTAACTCCAGGAGTCTTCCCTGCCCACCCTTCGGGAAAGACTGCAAACCCTGGAAGGTGGGAGTTGGGGAACAACCAAACAGCCGCATAACTCCCCTCTCACATCCTCTTTAGGGAGCCTTAGCCGTGGCCTGCTGGCACCGTGTGTCCCAGGCACCCTCCGAATGCCGTCCCCTGGCTGCCAACACAGCCAGAGCAGCACGCATCCCTCTTCACGCCTGACCTCTGTTTCAATTCTAAAATCAGACGTGCCCAAGGGAATATTCTCTACTCTGTCTTCGGGGGCTGTCTGCATCATTCCTCCCAGCAAACATCCTGCAATAAAGGCTGCAAATACTGTGAGGGCAGCTAAGGCGAGAACAAGGAAGATACAGATGGGATGGCGATATTGGCGTTAGTCACTAGACTAGTTATTTTGCACGTATACGCACTGCGCCCTAGGAGGAGCTGTCCAGGGCTTTGTGTGACAAGCTCCCTTGACCAGCTCCAGGACAGAAGGCTCCCTGGTCATGGAAGACTGAGGGTGGCTGTTATTTCGCTTCTCTCTTGGCAGGTCATAGCACACACTATCAGAGTAAACATGCAGAGGAATCTCACAGGAAAGAACCTGGTTGTTTAATCCTGCATTTCTCAAAATTATTGATCCAGGAATGCCCTAGTCTTTTTTTTTTGGTTTTGTCTTTTACTGTAACTGTGCTTCTTATACTTTTCCACCACATTCTGGGGAAAACAGACTCCCTGAGACAACCAGCTCCCCTGACTCGGGCAGCCCAGGGCCACACTCTGCGCCTGCAGCCACCACCCCCACCCCAGCCCACTGCGGGGAAGCCGTTCTCCACCAACCACTCGGGGCAGGGCGGCTTCTAAAGATCCTGATGCCCAGCTCAAACCCCAGACCATTTAAGTCACAATCCGTGCAAGCTTAAGCTTCCCAGGTGATTCCAGTGTGCAGCTGGGTTTGGGAAACGGCTCTAGACTGCACCTAGGTGTGCGCCCCAAACTCTGGCGTGCATGCCAACCACCCAGGGTCTCAGACTCTCTTTCAGTGGGACGAGCAGGGCCTCAGGGAGGCTGGAGGGGGGGTTCTCAAACCATGTGGGAGGTCAACAGCGTCAGTGTCCTCCAGAGCTTGTTAGCAACACAGACTCTCAGGCCCCACCCTGACCTATGAGTCACATCTGCATTGTAACACATTGACTGCCACACTAGAAAAAAAAATCTTTCGTTCCTTGGGGCCACGGTGTTTTCTTACGAAAATAGAATAAAATCTTCGAAAACAAAATGATCCTTTCTAATTTAATGAAAAATTTGTTATTTTTTATTTTTTTCTGTGCGTGAGTCATATGCAACTTGAAAAATAGTTCACGCGGCTCCCAAGGTGAAGAGACGTGTGAGTTACGAATGCTTCACCAGGCCCTGGGCTCAAAACTAGCGTGAGTTAAATACAACTCACATGGCAGTTCATGTGTTAACCCAGGTGATCTGTGTGTACGTTAGAGTTTGAGAAGCTCCGTGCTAGACCAGAGGAGCCCAGTCCTGCTTTACGAAGGGCCTAAGATGCAGAGACTTGTGGAAGACACGAGTCGGTGGCAAAAGTAGGAGACAGCACAGTCGCTGTTCTCCTGACTCTGAATGTTATTCACACCCCATCCAGTTTTTTTGGTTCCTCTTTTAGATGGTTTAATTAATTCTAGTAGCTCTTTGAGAGACCACACATCAGAAAAAGACCGTATCAATTTCTCCTTGTTCACTTGACATTTACATAGCCTCTTCCATCCAATGCTTGGAATGTATTTCAGACGTCACCCCACCAAGCTACCCGGCGCCCCAGGAAGGGGTTTTAGCACCTTCCCTGCATCATCACCCTTTCTCAAAACAAGACAAGTTGTTGGAGCTGATGGGATTTAGCTTTTGGCTGGCTTCCTTGATCTGGTTGCTGAAGAGAGCTGCTTTTTAATAGCACTAGATTTTACCATGATGTCTTCAAAAGCCTTTTTTCATTCATCTCTCAACACATTCTTGTGTTTCATTGTGAGGTCATGGGAAGGGCCACTGGCTGGCCAGGAGCCCCTGCAGGGCAGAGGCCTTGTTTCGTTAGCTTCTGCATCTCCAGTGCCAAGACAGGGCAGCCTCAGAGTGGTCAGTCCATACAAACGTGACTCGTGCGTGCATGAAAGAATGAACACAAGTTCAACAGTGACTTTGATTCTCCATGGATGCTCAATTCTTTTATTTTTTTTGAGACAAGGTCTTGCTCTGTCACCCCGGGTAGAGGGCAGTGGTATCATCATAGCTCACTGCAGCCTCAAACTCCTGGGCTCAAGTGATCCTCCTGCCTCAATCTCCTGACTAGCTGGGACTACAGGTGTGCACCACCACACCTGGCTAATTTTTCTATTTTTGGTAGAGATGGCAGTCTCGCTCTTGCTCAGGCTGGTCTTGAACTCCCGACCTCAAGCAGTCCTCCCTCCTCGTCCTCCCAGAGGACGAGGATTACAGGGATGAGCCACTGCACTGAGCTTGTTTCAATTCTTAAACGAAGCTAATATAGCTCCCTGGGTTGTGAAACATAATGACCTAGTGTCGCACATTATCTACTGACTTCATGGTGGTGGGCCTTGAGGAACAGGAGTCAGGGTCTCTGTTCTCACATAACTAATAGTCTGGTAGGGGGTGTCACACGCTAGTGGAATAATCATGCTGATAAATGTATTCTGTTTTTTTTCAGTGTGCCTCTGCGCTCTTTCCCACTGCATGACCTGGAACATGGACCTGTCTACAGCTCAACAGCAAGGGCAGGTGAGGAGAGCACCTGGGCAGTTTCTCCAGGTGTGGACTCTGGACCAGAGCTGTCAGTATACCCCGGGAGCATGTCAGAAATGCAAATGCTTGGCCCACTCAGACCGACCAAATAGAAACTCTAGGAGTGGGAGGGGGTTAACAATCCCTCCAGGTGACTCTGATGCTCAAGAGACTCCGAGAGCCACAGTCCTGGAGCAAGAGGGAGAAACAAAACAGAAGGAGCCCTGTAAACCCAGCTGGAGCGAGCCGCCCTGTTGGCCTGTCTACCCACCTCTGGGCTCCCATAGGAGAGAGAAAGACATTTCCACATTCTTTAACTCACTGTAGTTTTGTGACAAAGAGCATCACAGCAGCTTTGCATTTCGTTAACCAATACAGTGTTTCAACAGAGGTTACTATATGGAAACGCTGCTGCCTTGAAAGCGCTTTTAAATCTGAGACAAAAGTATGAATTTAGGAAATTCTATGTGGGAAACCAAATACAACGAGGCACACAGTTATAGCAAGGACTCCACCTTGTGAAACTGTGTTCACTTCTAGGGTTTAACATGTCACCCTAAAACCCTGTTAGATGCTAGCCCCCAAGGTGGCGCTGCTTTTGCACAGAAGTTGAGGAGGGGTTCTCCCAGCGTTCAGCACAAACATTTATTTAAGACTTCCCCCCTTCCAGCTTTAAGATAAATTGGCTTTGAATTGTCACAAGGATATCTCATACTGAGTGGATATCTCAGAGTGTTCCCCCGACAGTGGAGGTCTCACTAGCTTCGACTTAGGGATTTCAAAGGGACGAGAGATGCTAATTCACTCAAGAAGTCACAACCACTGCAGCAGAAAAGGGCACAGTCTTTCTTTCTGGACACATGAAGTGGTATTTTAGCATCACGTGACCAATTTTGCCGTTTCTCAGTCATCTCAGGGTGGAGCTGAATGTCCTGACCCCCGAAGGCGGTGGCAGGGAATCAGGTGCCGTCACATCCAGGAGCCAGGGCTCTGTCTGCAGCGGGAACGTGGTCCCCCTCGTAGGGGCACGATTCTCCCCACTCCAGCTCAAACCACTTTGCAAATTAAATACTGTAACAGTCAAGCTCGATGCATTTTACAATTTGGGTCTCAATGACTCAATTTACATCTTGATTGCCTGATAGCATCTGCCTGATCTAATAACGTCTAATCACACCGATGTAAACAAGCACGGGGATAAGGAGCTTCTGGCCTGGCATGGAGCGTCATAGACTTGGGAGACAACCAAGGTTTCTTAGGAAGAGCACTCTGGGTCTGAATGGTGCTGGAGCCCGCTGGCTGCCTGTCACCAGGACACTGCCCTCCTTATCTAGCTCCTACTAAGGTCGAGACAGTGAGAGATTAGCAGACCAGCTGTCATAAATGGCATTTGACAATCAGTGCAGAATAAACGGCAGAGAGATAAACCAGACCCATCTTCAGTAGGACTCTCCACACTGCCCACTGTGTCATTAGCGGCGGTGTCCCCAGTGCCAAGACAGGCAGGCACAGAGTGCTTAGTCCTAGCTGGCCACCCCAGACACTCCCTGACCATTCCTTTGGCCTTGCAGATAGAGTCCAAAATCTTAATCGACAGGAAAAAAATGCTAAAAAGTCTACTGACGTTCTGTTGCTTTTACATCAGCCCTCACCGAGTGTGAAGCTAACTCCTCTTCTGACTGCTGGGTTAGATATTCAGGTTAATCAAGCGGAACCGCCATGCTGCCCAGCAGGAGAACAGTGGAGAACAAAAACCCACACTCCCTGTGTTTACACCGTTCATCAACCTTACAGTTTATAATGACATCACTTTCACTTGAGTCTTACTGCAGCTCTACTGAAATGGGCAGATCACGTCACAGAGGACAAAAAGGCAGTTCAGAGATTCCATGGCTGGGCCACACGAACACATTCCCATAAACCGGGTGGCTTAAAGCAACAGAAATTTATTCTCCTACAGTTCTGGAGGCTAGAAGTCCAAGATCAAGGTGTTGGCAAGGCCAGGCTCCCTCTGAAGGCCCTGGGGTAGGACCTTTCCTCGTCTTTTTCTGGCATCTGGTGGCCCTGGCAACCTTTATCATTCTTTGATTTGGAGACCATCACTCCAATCTCTGTCTCCGTCTTCACATGACCCATGTCTGTGTCTCTCTGCGTCATCTCCTCTTCTTAAAAGGATACCAGCAGTTGGTTTTAGGTCCTGCTCTAGTCCTTATCTTAATCACATGTGCAAAGACACAATTTCCAAATAAAGTCACACTCTGACACTCAGGTGCACTATACAACCCAGTGTAGTCAGCAATGCAGGACAGCTGTCTGTGCTCACCACTACAAAGAATCAGATTTACTTATTTTTGTTGTTCTTTGCAACACCTGTAAGAAACTCTTCTCTGAGAATCACGTGGTGTTTCATGGCTGTGGGAGAGGAATTCACCTTACGGTGATGGGAACATGAGCTCAGAACAGCCTACACGACAGGATTTATAACCTATACCCACTTCGATTTCCTCATTTGTAGTAAGTAATTCATCCAAAGTCATTAAGTAGCTAATTAGCAGTGAAAATAAGACAAGAACAGCAAATCAATCATTCAATCATTCAACCCTTACGATGGCAGGCATTGCGCTAAAGAAATGACACAGTGAGTGGAGCATGGTCCCTGCCTTCTATCTAGTGTGGGGACAAAACGACAGGAGCAAACGCGATGATCAAGTCAAGGTGCTGTGAAGGGTGGGGGGGCCAAAGAAGAGGAGATGATTGAGTCTTCTTGGGGTCGGGGGTAAAGGGAAGATTATGAGCCTGGGAAGACGAAGCCTGTGTCTCATTGGTCACCCGGTAGACAGATGCCTCAAGGACATTAGAGCAGCCTGTTCACAGCTGTGAAACTTGGAAGCAACCAAGATGTGCTTCAGTAGGTGAATGGATAAATAAACTCTGGCATATGCAGACAAGGGAATATTATTCAGTGCTAAAAAGAAATGAGCTATCAAGGCATGAAAAGACATGGGGGAAACTTAAATGCGTATTACTAAGTGAAAGCAGCTGGTCTGAAAAGGACTGAGGGGACACCCCTCCCAACACCCTGGTCTTGCATAAGGTCTGGGGGGCCACCCTGAGGCAACCCCAGGCACACCAACCAGGCAGGAGGCATGTTTCAATGAGAGCTAAGTGACAGGAAAATTAGAAGAGTCACCCTTTTCCTCACTCTTGAGCGTGTGGATTGAGATTCGTACTAGCCCTGTTCACTCTGCCCCTGGGCTCCGGGTGGCCGTCCTTTGTAACAATGGCTTCCCTGCAGCACGCCCAGCCTCCTGTCTCTGTGCCTCCTCTCGCTGTTTGCCACTCCCTTCGCTTTTGGATTCACAGAGTCTTCGGTTTCCTTTGATTCTGAGACTTCTGCACAACTCCCTGATAGAGGCCACCTGAGCTTTGCATCTCATCCCGCTCTCTGAGGCTCACTAGCTGGTTATGACGCCTCTTTGATGGCTTATTCCCTTGGAACCGCTGCCACTGATCCTTGGGCGGCCAGAGCACCTTCAGGTTAATCACTCGACTGAGCCCCACAGAACCGAGTAGGACCTGGGAGACAGAGAGACAGACGTTTCCTCTCTGAACAAAACTGGCACTTGCTCTCCTTGGAAAGGATGAAGTTAAACACCTACTTGACTTTTCGTGCAGGGAGTTAATTAGCAAACAGGTGAGACTGACATGTTTATAGGAGGCAAGAAAAAGTAGAAGCCCAGCATAAAGCCATTAAGTTTATTATTTTTAAAAACTTTATCAGTGGTTAAAATGTAATGGCTGGGATATTTCTTTTGAAATGTCAAATGCAATTACAAGAGGGTTTAACAAATTGGTCCCAACTTCTCCCATATGATATTAAAAGTTAAGTAATTCTAATCCAGCTGGGTTGGCTGCCTGAGTTTATTCTTAGGGGCTCAGAACTTTTCCACTTTCATGCTTTTGCTTCCACTATTGGATGTATTCGCCTCCTCCCTCGCTTACCACCCCAGCTCTTCTACTCAGCTTCAAGGTTTCATCTGGAGGCTACCAACCTCTCAAAGCTTTCCTAAGCCAGCTTACCACCTTGGCGCTGGGACCTGACCACTTCCCTTTAATTTCTGTGACACCTCCAGGCTTCTTCTTGCCTTCGATGCGTTAGACTGTGTCATCTGGCAGGCAAATACTGTGAACGTGTCTTTGCTTCCTTTCTAGACTTGCAGCTCTTTTTAGGGCAGGGAGCTTGTTAGATTCATTTATATACTTCCAGAGCAACTAGCAATGGGTTTTACAATCAATAGACATTTAATTAATTGAATTGAATGCCAAAAACCACACAAAAAACCCAAAAAACAGTATCATCTCCATTCTCTTTCCAAGTCAATACCATCAAGAAAAATAATAAACCTAGAGGTTCAAATATCATCAGCCACAAAAGTTCCAGATCTCAACAGTTCCCTTGGAGGGCGCTATGGTTTGAATGTGTGTCCCCTCCAAAATTCATGTTGAAACTTGATCACCACTGTGGTGGCATTAGGGGTGGGGCCTTTTGGGGAAGTGATTGAGTCGTGAGTGCTCAGGAATGGGTTAGTGCGTTATGAAAGGGCTGCAGGGAACTAGCTTGGGCCCATGTTTGCCCTTCCATGTTCTGCCACGTGAGGACACAGCCAGAGGCCCTCACCAGACACCAAACAGCAGGGCCTTGATCTCAGACTTCCCAGTCTCTAGAACCATGAGAAATCAATTTCTGTGGTTTATAAATTACCTAGTCCCAGGTATTTTGTGATAGCAGCACAAACAGACCAAGACATAAGGTGTTTATTTCCAAATGGAATCAACCGTTTTTAATTGTACGTTCATTATGAAAATATTCAAACTCCACACAAAAATACAAAATTAAAATCACCAATAAGTTATTTTAGTTAAAATAAATAAGATTTTTGTTTATATTCTGACTTCATTTCATGAAAAAATATAATACACAGTAGCTACAATATTATGGCTACTTTAAAATTAATATTTAGTGGAAGGATTTTAGATTGTTGGAAGCCTAGAGTAGAATGGGATAACAGGAATATTTGTTCAGCTTCCTTTAGTTAGTGGCAACCACATCTGCAAAAATCCATGGAATTGTAAGGCTGGAATGAATCCCAAGACTGACAAGGCCAGCAGCCGTTGGAGCATGTTTCAATGTCCCTGCAACAGCCTGGCCAAAGGACTGTTCAGGCCCTCTCCCCAGCATGCTCCTAACACGGCCTGTGGACAATAGGTTGCTGAGGTCATGGTCACATGGTGGTGTCCACCGGCAGTGGGGCTGTGTTCAGAGGTCAACGAGACCTTGCCCCATTGTTGCCCAGCCCCATGCTCCTGAATCCTGATGCTGCTTTAGTTCAAAGCTCTTCCAACATGTGTTCATTCTCTGAACTTTCCTATAACTGCACAATAAAGCCACCCACTGCTTTGGACTTGAGCTGGTTTCTGTTGCTTGGAATGGACACAAAGCTTTCTTAAACTGCAGTTGGGTGGTTGGTCTCTACATTAGCGATTGGTCCCTTCACACAGCCATCTATCTGTGTGGACATTAGTCTGGCCACTGGTTACAGGGTCTGTCCCCCAGGATCCTGGGCACAGCTGTGATTTGCCCCTTGCGTGGCCACGGAGCCAGGAGATGACTTCTGGACATCCAAAGTCCACCATGCACAGAAATAGCAACAAAATATGTACTATGCCTTTTCACAAACATCTTCTATGACCTAATAATCTATTAGATTATTTTGTCCCATATGTCCCTAAGCACGTTGGGTAGATTTCCAACCTGCCTCTTCTTATGGGATATTTCAGACATATAATACAATTTAAAGAATAATATAACTAACACACTGATCTGTCACCCAGCTTGTGAAATCAAACACATGATTGACGTTTCCTGGGTACCTCTTCCTAACTGCGTGCCCACCCCAGTAACCACTATTCTGAATATGGATTATTATTCCTACATGACATGATACCTTTTCAAACATACAGGCATACCTCAGAGATATTGCAGGCTTGGTTCAGTGAGTCACACAGATTTTTTATTTCCTAGTTAATATAAAAGTTATATTAATATTTATACTACACTGTAGTCCATTAAGTGTGCAATAGCATGTATAAAAATGTATATACTTTACTTTGTACAATACTTTATTGCTAAAAAATGCTAATGATCATCTGAGCCTTCAGTAAGTCATAATCTTTTTGCTGGTGGAGGGTCTTGCCTCCATGTTGATGGCTGCTGATGGATCAGGGTGACAGTTGCTAAAGAGTAGCTGTGCAAACTCCTTCAAATAAGACAAAGATGAAGTTTCCCACACTGATTGACTCTTCCTTTCACAAAGGATTTCTCTGTAGCATGTAATGCTGCTTTATAGCATTTTACTCACACTAGAACTTCTTTCAAAATTAGAGTCAATCCTCTCAAACCCCGTCGCTGCTTTATCAAATAAATTTATGGAATATTCTAAATCCTTTGTTGTCATTTCAACAATGGCCTCAGTATCTTCAGCAGAAGTAGGTTTCATCTCAAGAAACCACATTCTTGATTCATCCATAAGCAATTCTTCACCTGTTCAGGTTTCATCGTGACCTTGCAGCAATTCAGTCACATCTTCAGGCTCCACTTCTAATTCTAGTTCTCTTGCTGTTTCCACAGCATCTGTGGTTCCTTCTTCTCCTGAAGTCTTGAATGCCTCAAAGTCATCCATGAGGGTTAGAATCAGTTTCTTCCAAATTCCCATTAATGTAGATATGTTGACCTCCTCTGATGAATCATGAATGTTTTTAATGGCATATAGAATGGAGAATCCTTTCCAGAAGGTTTTCACTTTGCCTAGATCCATCAGAGGAATCATTACCTATGACAGCTATAGCCTTATGAAATGTATTTCTTAAATAACAAGGCTTGAAAGTCAAAATTTCTCCTCAATCCATGGCTGCAGAATGGATGTTGTATGAGCAGTCATGAAAACAACATTCATCTCCTGTGCATCTCTATCAGAGCCTTGGTTGACTAGGTGCATTGTCAATGAGCAGTAATATTTTGAAAGGAATCTTTTTTTCTGAGCAGTAGGTCTCAAAAGTAGGCTTAAAATATTCAGTAACCGTACCATAAACAGAGGTCCTATCATCCAGGCTTTGTTGTTGTTCTATTTACAGTGCACAGGCAGAGTAGATTTGGCATAATTCATAAAAGCCCTAGGATTTTCAGAATGGTCAATGAGCACTGACTTCAACTTAAAGTCACTAGCTACATTAGCACCTAACAAGAGAGTCAGCCTGTCCTTTGAAGCTTTGAAGCCTGGCATTAACTTCTTTTCTCTAGCTATGAAAAGTCCCAGATGACATCTTCCAACAGAAGGCTGTTTCATCGACACTGAGAATCTGTTGCTTAGTGAAGCCATCTTCATCAACAACCTTAGCTAGATCTTCTGGATAACTTGCTGCAACCACTCCATCAGCACATGCTGCTTCATTTTGCACTTTTCTATTATGGAGATGGCTTCTTTCATTAAACCTCATGAACCAACCTCTGCTAGCTTCAAACTTTTCTTCTGCAGTTGCCTCACTTTTCTCAGCCTTCATAGAATTGAAGAGAGTTAGGGCCTTGCTCTGGATTAGGCTTTGGCTTAAGGGAATGTTGTGGCTGGTTTGATTTTCTATCCAGACCACTAACACTTTCTGCATCTCAGCACTAAGGCTGTTTTGTTTTCTTATCGTTTGTGTGTTCACTGAAGCAGCACTTGCAATTTCCTTCAAGAACTTTTCCACTGCATTCACCATTTGGCTGTCTGGTGCAAGACACCTTGCTTTCAACCTATCTCAGCTTTTGACATGCCTGCCTCACTAAGCTTATTCATTTCTAGCTTTTGATTTAAAGTGAGTGTCATGTGACTCTTCCTTCTCTTAAACAATTAGAGACCATTATAGGGTTATTAATTGGCCTAATTTCAATATTGCTGTGTCTCAGGGAATAGGGAGGCCTGAGGAGAGGGAGAGCTGGGGAACGGCTGGTTGGTGGAACCGTCAGAACACACACATCATTTATCGATTAAGTTCACCATGTAATGTGGGCACAGTTCATGGCACCCCCAAAACAATTGCAATAGTAACATCAGAGAACACTGATCACAGAGCACCATAATAGATACAATAATCAAAAAAAAGTTTGAAATATTGTGAGAATTACCAGAACATGACACAGACACATGAAGTGAGAAAATGCTGCTGGAAAAATGATGTCAATAGACTTGCTTGATGCAGGGTCGTGATGGCCTTCAATTTATAAAGAACACACTATCCGTGAAGCACAATAAAGCAAAGTGCAATGATGCAAGGTAGGCCTGGATGTATATCTATCTATCTATCTCTAAATAATACATAGAATTACTTAAAAATATTTGTAATGGTATAATATATGTATTCTCCTGAACTGTTTTTCTGAGATTTATCCAGTTTAATGCAAATGGTCTTCCACTGTGTTTATTTATCTCTATTTATCCTTTCTTCTGTTGATGGACAGTTAGTTATTTCCAATATTTTGTTTTGTACAATGATTTTTTTTGAAACAGTGTCTTGCTCTGTCTCCTGGGATAGAGTGCAGTGGCATCATCACAGCTCACTGCAACCTCAAACTCCTGGGCTCCAGCAATCCTCCTTCCTCAGCCTTTCAAGTAGCTGGGCCTATAGCTGTTCACCACCACAACCAGCTAATTTTTCAACTTTTGCAGACATGGAGTCTCGTTCTTGCTCAGGCTGGTCTCGAACTCCTGGCCTCAAGTGATCCTCCCAACTCGGCCTCCCAAAGTGCCAGGATTACAGGCCATGTGAGCCATAAGCCATATGCCCAGCCTGTACGATGATGTTATGTCATTTGAACAAGAATTTCTTTAGGGTAGATACTAGAATTAGAGTTGGTAGGTATAGATTACCACATCTTCATTTTTACTCTTCTCTTTTTAAATAGAATAAGAGTAACTGCCATTCCTCATAATTTCACACAAACACATGCTCGCAAAAGAGGTTAATAATGTTTATTCAAGATATTTAAGAATTCTCTTGTGAGACTATTTCAAAAAGATCCACAAATCATCAGCACCTTAACACTGTCAGATACACACCTTCAAAGTACCATAAGTACTTGAACCTTTGCTGCTGAAAACAGCAACCTGTGGCTCAACTGCTATAGTCTACTACTATACGATAACAAGACCAACAGCCCAATAATGCCACTGTCTCATCACTTAGCAGACACCCCCATCAAAGCTGAGCACCCAAAGCCAGGTGTTTTGTTTGGCCCAGTAGTTCTGATGAGAGCAGATGGTCTGTAAGTGCTGAATCGTGAGACAGCAATTTGAGGCCCCTGGAACAGGGTCAGCCTGTCATAACAGTCCTGTATGATGGCCTAAGCAGCTGCAGCAATGACAGAAGGCCACCCAAAGGGGCATGGATAAAGCTCGGAACAACCTAGATGCACAGCCCTAAGACTCGAGGGGCACATGTAATGGAAGAGGAATTCTGAAACACTGTGTAGCTGGTGTTAGAAAAAAATTAACTGGGAGGCCATAGATTGAGACTCCATTGTCTGGAGCTCCTACCTGAGCAAACCCAAACCCAGCTCAATGTCAACAGTAAACAAAACTTACACTTAACCAATCAGAAACTGCCAACTAACCTTGAACTAGGAACTTTGCACTTTAACCAATCACATGTATTTTCTTTGCCTTGCTTCCAAGAACACCTTATAAATTTCTCCTCGTGCCCCCTGGCGCAGCTCTGAACTGCCTGCGGTCTGGTGCTGCCCAATTCACGAGTCCCTCTCTGCTCCAATAAACTCTTCATGATTTTAGTGTGCCTACGTTTAACCTTTATAACGCTGGTTACGCACTGCTCTATCAAGTGGAAACCTCTGTCAACCACTGTTTTGGAGTGAGCGGCTCTGAGGACCGGTGGGCAGTGGCCACCACAAGAGAAGGCACTGTGGCTGGACTCTAACATGGCTTCTGAGTTAGGGCTGTTTGCATGTCCAGCATATCTTACTTTTATCTAATTCCCATAAGAGTAGTGATATGTGGATGAATTCTCAGTTAACTAAAAGATGGCAGGAAAACTTCCTTCTGTGAATACCTTAAGTAGCAGGGTTTAAGCGAAGCCCGGGAGGGCAGGGAGGCCCGCAGCACAGGGCAGGCGGGCTGCATGATGTACACACCTCATGCGGGGCAAGGTTTGGTTGACACGCTTTTCTTTTTCCTTTTTTTTTTTTTTTCAAACAGGATCCTATTTTGTCCCCCAGGCCTAGAGTGCCATGGCATCAGTCTAGCTCACAGCAACCTCAAACTCCTGGGCTCAAGCGATCCTCCTGCCTCAGCCTCCCGAGTAACTGGGACTACAGGCATGCGCCACCATGCCCGGCTAGTTTTTTCTATATATTTTTAGTTGTCCGATTAATTTCCTTCTATTTTTAGTAGAGACGGGGTCTCGCTCTTGCTCAGGCTGGTTTCGAACTCCTGAGCTCAAACAATCCGCCCGCCTCGGCCTCCCAGAGTGCTAGGATTACAGGCGTGAGCTACCGCGCCTGGCCGACACGCTTTTCTTTTGCGCAAAGACTTCAGGTCTTGGCTGCACAATCAGCTTCTGGAACTAAGGTGGAGAATTCTGCCTTTCAGGGAAGTAGGAATAGGTAGAGTGTTGGTTCTGAAGAGGAAGCACAAATGACTGGAAGAGAGTATTTTCTGGATAGGAAGGGTGGGTGAGGTGCCAGGAGACTTGCCTCTAACCCTATTTCTGATTCCTTGCATGACTTTGAGCAAGTTTCTGTCTCTCTGCATTTCAATATTCCTGTTTGTAACAGTTTGTCATCTTCTCGCCCCAAAATGATTGGAATGAAGTAAAATGCCTCAGGTAGGAACAGAACCAGTAAGACAACTTGGCAAATTCACAGAATATTAGACATTGTCACCTGCCTTTCTTGAGATTAGGTAACAACTTAATGGCTTGATCCTGAAAAAAAACAACAAACAAGAACACCAAAAGCAAAAGGAAAAACACAGTCACGTAGCTTCCTTTCTGGATTACCAGAACGTACAAGCCCAAATGACTACTCGAAGACAACTGTTTTCAAAAGAGGAAGGAAGAGCTGATGTCGAAGGCTGACACTGTTGATCACTTGTTACACACTTTCAAAGGCTCTCTCCAAGGTGGTTCTTCAGACTTTGCAGACAGACTGGTTTATGTTGCTCAAGTATGCCATGCATAGAAGAGAGTATTTTAGCAGCAGTGAAAAACAAAAAAAGGACATGTTAAATAAGCCTGAAAATTAACCGGATATTTTCTAAGAATAAAGATGAAGAGTCTGACCTGGGTGGTTTTTTTTTAATGTGCCGACAGCCTGATACTGTGAACACCACGGCTGCAGATCCTGCAATGTGGCTGTTCACAGCGACTTGTCCCTGAGTAGCAGAGGCGGTGGTGGAGCACACTGGCTGGGAGAGGCAAGCAGGGAGAAATCCCACTTCTCGCCAGCAGCCAAAAAAGCCACAGACGACGGGATCTGACCTCTATGCCAGCACCTCTACGTGAAGCACCTGAGATGACAAAACTCCTCTTGTACCTACCATATGGCTGGACGGTGGTGGGAACCCTCTGAGCAAGACAGCTCGCCAGGGAGGCTGGCTTTGGTTCTTTCTCCTTTTAACCTGAAGCCATCTGGTTGTGAGTGAAGAAGCACCTGGGCTGGGAAGAGTCTAGCCAGGGCAACGCAAAAAAAAAAAAAAAAAAAAAAAAAAAAAAAAAAAAAGCAAGAAAAATATACACGGGGTCCAGGTCATGGCAAAGTCTCTGTAAGCAAACGGGAGAGGATATAAAGACCAGGATCCTAATTAGAGAAGAAAAATAAGCTCTGGTCTAAGGAAAGGGTCTTGGCCGGTGGGAGGTTTCAAAACCAGAGGGCTGAGGTTGGGGTCCACAGGATGGCGCGGCTAGTCCCGCTGGTCACTAATGAGAGCTCGCTGCTCTAGGAAGGTTAAAGGATCAGCCAGTCTCAAAACTACCCTTCACCCCCGCAATGGAAAGACCCACCCTCTGAAAAGCTCCCCCACTCGATGCCCCTGTGGGAGGAGTGAGGCTGCCTAGAGCTATTCATTCGTGCTCTGAGGCCAGCAGCCGCTAGAGGAAGGCGACACAGACCCAGCAGACAGTGAGCCAATTCACGGCACGTGCAGGAAACTCACCCCAGCACGGAGTCGCTAATCAACCAGAGTACTAGAGGTAGAAGATTTCGCAATCCACGGTTCCCATGGTTTTAAAGCATGAAGTTTTAAACATCTAGAAGTTAGGCCCCTTCTAAAATTAATAAAACAAATGCAGCTTCCCTGATGGCAGTACTTTTAATATCTGTTGACCCCGAAGCTATAATGTGACAAAGCTGTAATAGGCTTAGATTCATTTTTATTTTATTAATCCCGATGGCATCTATGTGTACTTGCAAATTAGCAGCGTACAAACACGTGGCATCTGTGTTCAGTCTGCACAGGGTTCCTGGCAGGGACCTGGATTCAGAGACCCCTTGCAGTGACTCCTTCCGGTCACTGACGGCTGAGCCCCGACTAGGATGGGGAGAACCTGGCTCTCTCTGATGACAGAGCATCTTGGCAAATGGGTCTGTGCTTGTCTCGCAGAGCTTTCTTGCACCTGACCCTCTTCCGGCTAGCCAGAGACATCCGCGCTGCCTCGAGGGGAACGAGGATTATCAAGGCAGGAATAGAAAGACAAACAGGTATTTTGCTTTTTACTTCCAAAGGGGGTTCTGAATGCCGTCCTCAGGAACAAGTTTTGAATGCCAAAGCTTTTGATTTATTTGAGGAAGGCTCTTTGGGGTCTCAGCAAGGGAGCAGCCCAAAGGCACCTAGAAAGAGAACCGAGCAAGGGCAGGTTTGACCTGTGCCTGGGGCACTTGTGTTGGCAGAGGGGTGGTGTGCGGGACGGGACAACACAGGGGCCCGCAGTGAGGCCTGAGATGAGGGCTGTGAGAGCCCTGAGTAGAGAGCCGTTGGCGCTGGGAAGCAGGCCTGCTGTGTCTCCGTCACTGGGGAGCCCGGGCCTGCAGCAAGCTTTGGCCACGCCGGGCGCGGCACCCACGCTGCGGCCTCCCACCAGAGACGCGCACGTCGCTGCAGGTCCTCCAGCAGGACGCCTGCCTCTGCCATGAGATGTTGTTGAGCCAACTATGTCTCATTCAAACCACCCTGTACGACACTCTCACATCTAAGACCGAGGTCTGATGAGCCCCGAAGCAGGGTAGGGTCCCCGGCACACAGAGGTGGTGGCATGTGGATGCCCCAGCACTGTACTTCTAGCCTGGGAGGGGACATCTGAACTGGATTCTGGGACTCTATTTCCTTGTAAGTGCATTTTGGGTGTTTTTTCTTTTTCCCCTTAATAGGCCATATAATGTGATAGAAAAAAGTGTGGTATCTGAGATAGAAGCCCTAAGTTCCTATCCTGGCTTTGCCTTGTGCCCTGGCCAAATGATACTTCTTAGAACCTAAGCCTGCTCATTTAAGAATGGGGTAAAGATCTCTGCCTCCTAGCATTTCTGTAAAGATCAAGTGGACAGGGCACGTGAATGCTTGTAGGAAACTGCAAAATGCTAATCAAATGTCAGTGATTGCTCCTTTGAAAATCTAAGCACAGCCCGTAAAATAGTTGGAATAGAAATTAAGCAGACATATCTGGAGTTGTAGTTTCAGGTAATGCTTATGTGTCCTGTTTAAAAAACAAAACACTGCCTAAAAATTCCTCTGACCACTTCTTTCAGTCAAAGGCTGACGGATGGGGGATGCTTTCTATTAAAGAATTAGAATGAGCAAAAGAAGGATGAGGTGGAAACATATGTCTGAACACAGAATTTCAAATGCATCAGAATGCTGGAAGTGCTTAACCAGATGTCTGCCCTTAACCCTGGCCAGGGAGGCACTTTTGAACCATCTGACGGTGGAAAGAGGCAGAGCAGTCTGTACGGCAAACAGCTCAGTGGGCGGCTGATGCCAGGTGCAGGTGAGCTGGGCCTGGGCAGCTGACCTCTGTCCTGATGGCGGGCACTCCCAGTCTGGCATGAACTTGAGCAGGCCCCCAAAAAGGAGCCCGGTCCAACAGGCCAAGAAGGCTGCTCCCCTGTTTAGCCAAGAAGGGCCTCAGGGACCCAAACTCCTGCCTGCTCACCTTGTCAGCTCATCTTCTGACGCTCCTGGTCTCCATGGTAAGCACCAGCTGCTGAACTGCTGCTTCTTCGTCTCTCCCAGATGGGAGGGACAGGAGAGGGGCGAGAGGGAGCAAGTGCAGGGCCCAGAGCCCGGCCCTGTTCCTTTCCAGCTGTGTAATGTAAGCACATGGCTGACCCTCTCACTTCCTTCTGTTGCAAAATGGGGAGAGGAATAGTTGTACTGGTTTCCTATTGCTGCTGCAACAAATTTCCACCAACTTACGGCTTAAAACAACACATATGTGTTATTTTACAGTTCTGGAGTTCAAAAGTCCGAAATGGGTAGTCACTGGGCTGAAATCCAGGTGCTGGGGAGATTCCGTAGCCTCTGCCTTTTCCAGTTTCTGCAGGCCACTTGCATTCTTTGGCTCATGACCCCTCTTGCATTTTCAAAGCCAGGAGTGTAGCATCTTCCAATCTCTCTCCCTGACACTCCTGCCCCCCTCTTACAAGAACCCCTGTGATGCGCTGGGCCCACCTGATAATCCAGGATCATCTCCCCATCTCCAGATTCTTCCCTTAATCCCACCTGCAGAATCCCTTTTGCAATGTGACATACCCACGGGTTCCCAGGGCGAGGGAGTGGCCTCCTTTGGGGGATCATTACTCTTCCTACTACAGCAGTTGTCAGGAATAAGCAGCTGGTACTATATAAGACACTTAGAGCCAGGCCTGTAGTGAGCTCTTAGTAAATGTTAGCCACTGTTGTTATTATCATTTGCTCAAATGGAATTCTCACTGGCTCTGCCCCAACCCTTTCATCTGGCTAAATCCTGAGGCCTCCTTCCAGAAGCCCTCCCTGACCTTCTGGGCTGGGCTTGCTGTCTTGCTGTGTTCAGGTGGGACCTGTCTTTAAGCCTGTGTCGTGTTATAATCACCTGCCTCCCTCGCGAGAGTGCAAATTCTTATAAGCAGGGATGGTCTTTCATCTCTGCATTCTTAGCCCCGGCACAAGGCTACAGGAGCAGTCCGATGTCTCGCCCATGACTAACGGGTGAATGTAGGTCCGAGTTCCTCCAGGGTGCCCAGAACTTCGGAGCTGCTCTGTGGCTGCCTGTGGGAGGAGCAGAGGTGCAGAAGTCTGCATCTGGGGTCACTGTGCTCTGAGCAGAGGCAGTTCCTCGGGGTGGTAGCCAGTTTCCCCTGAGAGGCAAGGAAGACAGATCCGTGCATTTAGCCTGGCGGGTGCTGCAGCCACATCCCCTCCCAGCCCCACGAGGGTGGGGGGAGGCTGGCAGAGGACACGGGAGCCTGGGGACGCTCAGGCAGGTTGGGGGTAATCAGAATGCCAGGAAGAAGGACCCACAGCAATCATCGGGTCAATGCTGCTCAAACCTGGTGGCTGCAAAACTCAAACCCAGACTCCTGGGCCCCACCCCAGGCCTGCCGAGTCAGAACGTCCAGGCAGTGAGGCCCAAGAACGGGTATTTTAAAAATCTGCCCGATGTTAGTGCAGCCAGGTTTGCTAATCACTGCTGCATCTACCTTAGATTTCACAGGCGGACTGTGCTACCAGTAAATGGTTCCCAAAACAGGTGTGTAAAAACGGAAGGAATGGCCAGTCTGTCATTACACGAACTCACCATGAACCCACAGACTGCCGTGAAACGATTCTTGCTGAGCTACATCTTCCAACCCATCTGAGTCCAACCCAGCAGGTGGAGTTGAGGGTGGCCTCGCTACTCCATCCAGCCCCCCAGACCTTCACTGGTGAGGGTCTCTAACCCACCTCTTGGGGCCACCTCCTGGAGGGGTCCAGGATGGGTCAAATGCCCCCGTGGCCCGGGGCTCTTCCTCTCTTCCGCCTCCACCCGGCGCGCCGGGCCAATCCGCAGTCCCGGGGCCCAGCAGTCCCAGGCGCTGGGTTGGTGGGGCACACGCAAGACAACCAGGCTGTGGAGCGGTCCATTTTGGGGTGAGAAAGAGCTATTTCCTGTGTGTTCTTTTGCTAAAAGAATCTCTGTCGAACTCTACCTTCAGTTATACTACTAAACGCTGCTTTGGGTTAATGTAGCTTCCTTTTATGCTAGGGATGGGGTTGGGGTGGGGGACAAAATACTCGTCCTGCCAGGAGGGCATAAAAGAACCCGTGGCTCCACCAATGTGTCACCTGCTTCCATTTTGCAGCTCCACGTGCATCAGCTACGTTGTTCTGGGAGGTCACCTCAATCTTGGGTCAGTGCACTAGGTCCTTTCATGGGCAGCCGATTTAAAATGTGCGACACCCTCTCCGCGGCATTCCCTGGCTCCCCGCCTTGCTTTATTTTTCTCTCCTACGCGTATTACATCTTAAGATGCTTATTTATGAATTTACTTATTTAAAGTACTTTCGACTCTCCGCCTTTTTGTTACTGGTCTGATTCCTCTACTAAGACATGCCCTATGCGGAGGCTTCCCCCGCCGTGGCCTGTCTTTTGAATCCCTAGAGCCTAGAAAGTCCGGTGAGGAAAACGAGTAGGAGGGAGGAGGGAACCATGAGGGAAAAGAGAGGAAACCAGACCTCGGGGGCATTTCTCAGCTGGCCACAGAGGTCCGAGGAGAACCAGATGGTGGCTGGGTTGGGCCTGGGTGCTGGGCGGCTCTGCAGGGTGTTGCGGGTGAGTTGCCATGGTTACCATGAAGCGGGGCCAGGCTGCCTCAGGGCCACCAGAGCTTAGGGGTGAGAAGAGGGTGACTGGGAGGCTTGAGCAAAACATAAAATGGAAACTCCCCCTCGGATAGAGACACGCGCACACCGAAGGTTAATAAACTGTAATTCCCCAACGTCAACAGGCAGCAAGAGATGGGTGCTAGCAGCGTCTGAGCAAATCCATAAGCATTAGGGGGACAGAGGAACCATAAATAAGAGGCAGAACTGCAACTGCTCGAACATGGAAAGAATGAGTCACCCAGGAAAGCACAGTGGTGGCGGGTTAGCTGTAGTTTCGCAGGGACTGGCCAGCTGAGCAGCTGGGCGAGGGGTGTGTGTGTCGGGGGGTCCGATTCCTTTTAGGGGAGCCCAGCACATGAAAGCCTGTGTTACAAGCGGTATGCATCTTACAGAAGGGTTTTTGTTCTGTCCCAAACTTCACACCTCTTCTTTGACTCGTGGGCCTCCCTACTTTATCACCATACCTTGGCTCTCCCTCGGCAATCTTGTTCACCACGTGGCTTCACCCGGGTACCACTGACTCCATCCTCCTGTAGGCTGTGTCCAGCCAGACCTCTGCTTAGCTCCGGACCCATACGCCCCTAGGTGTCACCTCCTAACTTGGCAGGTGGTGCACCTTCTCTCCACTTGCTCAACTTCACTCACAAGACCAAGTCATGTTACCTCTCTCTGTCCAGGCCCAAGCTATGATAGAAACCCTGGGATCCCCAGACACCAACCTCTCTCTGCCCCTCTGATTCTGATCAGACAGTGGCCCCAACTGAAGCTAGGGCAGGAACATCCTAGGGCGTCGCCAGCTCTCCCTGCCCTTCCTCTCCTGCCTCTTAACTCTGACCTGCCCCACGCAGCAGTCACAGCGAGAGGGCAGAGGCCGGCACCCGCTACACCCTGAGTGTGCTGCCCAACTGCCCTGGGCTTCCCACTCTTCATAGAACAGATTCCTCCCCGCGTCACTCAAGAGTCTTCACATCCTGGCTCCGATCAGCCTTCTCCACTCTCTCCCCTGCGCTACGCACGACTCTGAGCCTGGGCGCTTGCTGGGCCCTCTGCCTAGGAAGCCCTCGCTTACTTGTCTGGCTTCAAAAACCCTACTCAGCTCTCCAAGGCCAGCTGAAGACACGCCCGCCATTGTCACACCTTTCCTGCACTGCTCTCAAGAAGAACTTCCGCTCCCAGTATCTTTGCACCCAGAGAACTTTAAACGCGTCTGTCATAGCACTGACCCAGGGTAGGGAAGCTGTTTCACACATGCACCCACTCTGGGTCATGAGTTCTTCGGAGGGCACGACTGTATTTTAATCATCTGTCTATGGCCAGTGCCTAAATTCTCTGGTGCACGTACTGCAGGTGTTTACCACACGTGCAGTCAGCCAACGTCTTACAAACATGGTTTACATACAGTCTTTTACGAACGCATCTATTGCTTTCCGCAATGTACCTGCATGGAAAAAGTCCATCGACTGTGTCCAGCAATGAAGAGGCACGCAGTCTGGAGCACTAGCGCACAGGGAAACTCGAGAGAGGCTGAAAACACTGGGAAGATCCACAGTGAGGATCAGCAGGACACGGAGATGGCAGATCTCGTGACAAAGAAAATTTCTCTTTAATAAAAACATGTCTGGGTCCAGGTCAGCGATCGACTTCTTTCAGATATTGTCTACTGCAAAAAAACTCTAGCACAAGGAGAGCCTCTGGAAAGAAACTGAGTTGCTTGGAAGATTCTGACCTATCAGCGAGCACAGTGAACCCTGAGAAGGCTGCACACAGACTCACGGCAGTGTAGACAGAGCATGCACGGAGAGGTATGCCCCGAGAGAGCCCCCAAAACACAATTCTGGAAGACCAACCGAGTGGAAGGAAAATGCTAACCTCCCACTGGAAGATCGACAGGTGTAGCTGTCTAGAGACAGGGGAGCGCAGTGGGGACCCAGGCACCCAGAAGTTCAGGTCAGCAGAAGATGCCAGTGACTGTGTCCCCATCAGATAAAATTCAGCTGCAGAGGGAAGGAAGTGTGTGATACTGATGAAGGCCAATTTAAGGATCCGCACACCTGTTCCAGAGAGAATTCAGTGGCCGATACCACCATCGGTTTCCCTTTATTTCCCTTGAGGTCAGCACTTTGGGATTCTTCACTCATGTCTGCCACAGTCCCTTACTGGCCACACTCCATCCCCACCACTGCCCTCGAGCGTTAGGAAGCCCGACTGTGTGCGCATCCTCATAACATCGGCTTCCCCTGTGCGCACCACCAAACACAAACGTGTTGTGGACTGAAGTCACGGGGTCTCCTTAACCAGGCTGCAGCCCTCTCTCCTCTGTGCGGCCCCACACGCACTGGGGGGTAAACAAGCTCAGGCACGCAGGGGGAGCCCCTGGGTTGCAGGCGAGGTTAACTGGGGCGTGGAGAAAACAGAATTTTCCCAAGACTGCTGAAGAGAAACGAAAACCAAATAGGGACTGACTCATGCAGGTTTAGCGTGCCACAGGCTCTGGGCTGAGGAAAGGCCCTGCTGGAAATTTCCATCCAGGCTATGCACGCAGCAGGTACTCCAGAGCCACAGGGCAGGACAGACGGCTCCCTGAACCAAGCTGGAGAGACATTCCAGAGGAGGACGTTGGCTCTTGGGTATGCCCGGACCCTCGCACAGAGAGGGAGCGACGGGAAGGCGGAGTCCGCTGGGACAGTGGATCCTAGCGCTAAGAAGGGGGTGCTTTTGCAGCAGACAGTCTGTGAGGGCTCTGCGCCGCCAGAGCCCCCCAGCAACGGCGGGTGTAGCCAGAGAACACACGGCCCTTTCCAAGTCTGCTCACGATTTGCCTCTGGGGGGCGGGCAGCAAAGGTGGGCTGCCTGTACTGCTGCCTGACCTCTGTCCCCAGCCTCCGAGAGCCTGATGCCCTGGCAAGACAGAGTCCCAGCCTGGGCCACCCCGTCTGCTACTCCTGTCCTTGCCACTCCGGCAGGGTGTGGACTTGGGCCACAGAGTCCCCCTGGGCCATCGTGGAGAATAAGCCACTCTCGATCTTCAGCAACCTCCCTGCACTCTTTGCTTCGCGCCCCACCCCAGCATCCGTGCTCTTTCCTTCCCGTTGTCTAATCCCATCTCTCCTACTCAGACCTTCATATATGGACACTGGATAGAAATCTCTCAATTTTACGTATCTGTGTGACGGAACAGCAGAAGAGGTGAGCAAAGTTGAATTTGGGTGGTGGGATGATGGGGAACATCTCTTTCTTGTGGGAACTTTTCTGATGCAGTTGTAGAGGTGCTTGAATAGAAATTTTTGAAAGACTTATGAATGTTTCCCCTCTTCCTATGCCTGTTGCCCCGCCTCTCCCTATGGTGGCGAGCGGGGAGGGGGTGGAGGAGAAGGCCCCACGGCTAGAAACTAGGCAGGAGCACCAGGAGGAAGCCCGGGACTGAGGAGAAAGGCATGAATGCCCAGTTAGTGCCAGTCAGTGCACTGTGGGCTGCGGCCCTGCAATGTGCACGTGTCCGTTGGGGGTAGGTGGGGGGGGCGGTGCGTTGGTGCAGAAAATCCCTTGGGCCCCAGAGGGACACTTAGTGCACTGTTTCTATCTCTGGGGGCCCTTCCATGGCTTCATCATACGTGTGTCCCACTAGAGAGAGCCAGCCCAGCAACCCAGAGAGGAATGGTTTGAGGAACGTACAGGAAGAAAGAGGAACAAATCCTCTGGGAAAGGAGCACACGCCACTGCCTGGGTTCTTCTCTTTCTTCTTTTCCACACGTCTCAGTTGCTTCCACTTATCATTTGTGCGTGCTTTTCCTTTGCTAGTTAAAAGAAGTTCCCACCACCTGCCAAACACCCTGCCAGAACACACCTGGACAGAGGGGACAGTAGTAGTCACTGCTGTTTTTTGCAAATTAGAAAAACCTTGCAGGTATCATGTCGATGATCACAGTCGATCATCCACATGATGCGCCCAGCCCAAGCCTGGCAATGGCGGGCCCTCCCTTCCCCTTGTTGCCCACTAACCTGAGCTCCCTACCCTGCCTGGTCCTCTTAGGTGGGGCTTTCGGGACTTGCTTGCAGACACCCGCAAACCTCAGGGCTATGGAGATGAACAGCTCCTCCGCGGCTCCGCATACTCCATCACTGCGCCTGGGCACCCAGGGCCCATTCCGCGGTAAGTACCATGGCTTCAACACAGCCACGTGTCCCCTATCTGCATGACACCTGCCATTTTGTCTGCTGGGTTCTGGCAGGAAAACTGATGGCCCACCAGCTACCATTTGACCTAACAAAAGCTCTCTGGCAATTAAAGGGATTTGGAATGCTCCAGCTAGCTTACAGAATGGATGTCTTTTTAAGTACCCATTGTTTTTCTCTGCAGTCATTTTCTCTTTCAGCAGTTTTTCTTGCCTCTATTTCCTTCCCTAAAATGGAAATTTCATTTTCATTTTCACTTCTGATCATTTATTTAAGGTTTTTGGCTTATTCTTCATACAGTTTTAACCAGCTACTTAAAGCCTTTCGGTAGTATTATCCTATAATTGATCTCCTCGTTTTTCTTTTCGGACTTTCAGTGAAAACATCCTTGCTAATCACTGTTGAGAGGACATTTTTGTAGTACTTATGGCGTATTAAAGAAGTTAAATTTTGGTTTCTGGTTTAAGAAAACTGAACAAATAATCTCTTTACCTGAATAATAAAAGACTCCATGCCTGAGTATCTCTAGAGTGAATAAAAATGCCAAATTACGAAAGGAAAATCAGCAAGATTAGATAGTAGTACATGCTCAGAAAGGTGTTCTGAGAACAAAAATCAGGTCATCCTTTAAAGACATGGTTTCAAAATTCCATGAAGAAAGGGGAAATCTTCTGACATACATTAGGCATTCTCCCCTCTCCAAGCAGAAAATGAGAAAAATGTGATAGGGAGATGTGGCTATAAATAAATGAGGACGATTTGTTGGTTATGGACTTTAGTCTATGCTTCCTCTCTAAGCAGCAGTTGTGTGGTGTGTGTGTGTGGGGGGCTTTTTATACAATCACTCCTAAAGTCTTAAGTGTTCTGTCCTCCTGAGAAAGCTTTGGGCACCACTTGCCCAGGGACCAGGGTCCATGTTCCCACCTGCTGTTCTATAATACCATTTCAAAGAATGCACTGAGATTTGGGGGCCTTCAGAGACTGTCACTTTTGCTTTAAAAACTGTAAAATGAACATGGAAAAAGCTTTTTTTTTTGGTTTCTCCACTGTTGACTTGCATGAGAAATGTCAAAGGCAATTGCCCGGCCATTCATGGGGCCACTGGGAACGAGCCTTTTCCTGTGCTACTTAGCCAGCCACCCATCTTCACCTGCTTCCTTTGGGCAATTTTATTTTAAAAAAGAGTTATGGGGACTGGAGCTGGGCATGGGTGGAGGGGCCAACAGGAAGTCCGTTGTCCTAAATAGGTATCTCAGCTTAATAACCCCATAGTGAAGCTACTCATTAACTAACAAAGCATCACAATAAACCTTGTATTTACACTAACACATGCTATTTGTTAAGTGCCACAGCCCTCTCTTATCATGACTGATCATTGCACCAACGCCACACTTCAAAAATAATCCATAGTTCACATGTGGTTGGTCTTGTTTCTCTGAGCTGGAAAAGGCTTTCCTTTTATCACCGCAGTTCTTCCCACAGGAGCCTCTTGCAGGGAAGAGCCAGAGCAGATGCTGGTGTGCCTCCCCTCCCCCGCAGCAGCAAGAATCAGGAAAAGGTGTTGCCCAAGGAATCAGAAGCCAACCACAGAGCTTAGGTCCCCTCACAGCCGCTTTGAGGCATTTGCGGCTGAATTTTGCTGTCCCACTGTGGGAAGCATCACACCTCACTCACTCATGAGCAGATGACAGGACTGACACGTTTAATGGAGAACGCAGGAGCAGCCTAGGAGGCCTTCTGCTCTGGCTGAAAGGGCCAGGCCCTGTGCCAGCCTTTTACAGTCCAGGGAGGCGACAGGAAGAGAAGCGAGCCGGCCCCGGGAGCTGGGGAGACGGTGGGAGACCCGGTGTCAGCGATCCACTTTATCACTCGATCAAACTTCAACATTTTTAGGTTTCCTAACACCTGAGCCCAAAATGCACGAAATGAAGCAAATCCTTCCAAATGAAGGAGTCTTTTCCAACCACACTCTGTCCCCCCGCCTCGTCCTCCTGTTATTTCCCGTTATTTCCGAGGCAATTATAAAATGAAGCCTAAGCTCCCCCAATGCTACTGGGTGCGCGCGCGGCGAGCGCAGCACATTTCAGCACCAGTCTTGGGGACAGACGCCATAAAGGAGGGGAGAAAGACAAACCCTCGCCCTGTCGTCCAGTCACCACTGGAACCGCTCCCGAGGCAGGTGTCTCAGGGTGCTGGGGACTCAGGGGGGCTTCCGCAGGCACTCGCCAAACACATTTCCCCAAACAAAATGACCAACTAGCCACTCCATCTCCCTCCACTAAGGTCCTCTTCAACGGGGGACGTCCCTGCTGAGAGAACAGCAAACGCTCAGTGACCTACATATGGGAAAGGGTCCTTCAGAAGCCTCCGCCTGCTCAAGCCAGAGAGATGGGGCCATGCAACCGCGGGGGACCCCCCATGCGTCCCGAGCGGGCTGTCCAAACCTGCGCTCGGGCTTCCCAGGGCTCACCGGGCAGGTCCTGGGAACTCCAGGGAGCCCCCGCACCTGGCGACGCCGGCCGTGGACGTCCACCTGTGCGGGCACCGCGGAGGCCGGGCTAGCGACGGGCGGCCAAGACAACCACAGCTCTTTGTGTCGCGGGCTGCCACCGACAGCGTTAGCACGACACAGGCGCCAGAACCGTTCCTCTAGTTCCAGAGACTTTCTTGCCCGACTTTCCCTGTTGTTCTGGCTCTGCCCGAGCTCGCCGCAGCGGGGGCTACGGCATTCCCCGCCGGCACACGGGAGCCGGGCCGCGGCGCATCCCGCCCGGAGCAGCCGGTCCCCCGCGCCCCACGAGGTCTCGCCTGCCGCGGGCTCCCACTTACCGGAGCGGGGCGCGCGGGCCGAGGGCGCCGCTCACGCGCGGGCTTTGTCTCCGGCGCGGTGCACGCGGGGGGCGGCCGGAACGAGCAGCGTCGCTCCTCATCGGGGCGCGGGGCTCGGCGGGCGGGTCCGGCTCCCGCGCGCCCCGGCGTGTGCGGGCTCGCGGAGCAAACGCGCGCCCCGCGCCGCCCCTCCCCGCCCGCGGGGTCTCCGGGCCCGTCGCCAGCCCCGCCCCGCGCCCGGGCCGGGAAAGACCACGCGAGGCCGGGGGAGGGGGCCGTGCGCGTGGCCGGACCCCGCCCTCCCCGCGCCCCTGCCGGTTCGGAGCGGAGCAGCTCAGGCGCCAGGTGCGGTTCTTCGGCACCCCGCGACGCGCCAAGCCCGGCAGGGGGAGAAGCCGGTGACCCTCCGACCCTCGCCGCTTCCTGCCACGTTGGTCGCGCCCACTCCGCTGCAGGGTCTCGCCCAGAGCCCGGGAGGGGCCGGGAAATCCCGCCCGCCGCCACAGACGTCACTGGTGCGTCACCAGGGCTCCCGCGCCGGGGCTCCGCGCGCTCCCCGCCCCCCGCCCGGCTCGGTTTGGCCCCGAGTTCCCCGCCCGGCCCCGCGCCCCCAAGCCCAGCACCCGCCCGCGTTTCCCACCCGCCGCCCAGCCCCGCTCGGCCCGCGCCCCCGGTTGGGCCAGGAGCGCGCTGCCCGGGGCCTCCGGGGCTGGGGGGTGGGGCGGGGCCGCGGGCTGCGGTCCTCGCGGGCTCGGCACCCTCGTCCTTGCCTGGGGTTAGTTCCGACGACAGGTGAGGCTGGGCGCAGGCCAGTCCCCCTCCTTCAGAGCGTCCAGAGACAGCTGCCACCAAGGCGCGGACGGGAGTGGGGAGATGCTTAATACCTGTGGAAACTCACACAGCGCTGTCGCCGCGGACGGGGCGAAGGTTACCAATGACGTTGCTAAGTAACGGGGAAAGGGACCGGCCGCGGCGCCCCCCACTCTGGGGGTGACAGCGAGGCGGGCGTTGCCCGGACTCCCGCGCGAGCTGTCACGATCCCCGCCGGCGACCGGCCAGGCGGGCGACCGATTTCCATATTCATAAAGAGCAGAAAACTGTTTCCGCGGGGAAATCCTTTGCGACTCCCAGGTTTTGGGTAGGAGCTGCTCAGCAGGCCTCGTCCATTTGGCGCTGTGGGCATTTTGCGCCACGGAGAGTTAAAACCGCTTAATTATCACAGTCCTCGTCCTTTAGGGAAAAACGGCTTGAGCGCCGTCCATTTTCCAAATCGTGGCAAAATAATACAAAACCTTCGCAGTGGAGAAACAACAGAAACACTTCAAGCAGTGTTGGCAAAATTGGTAGAAAAGGAAGCCAATGTCAATTCCTTTTATAAAAACAACAACATAAAACCACGACTAACGATTAGGAAATAGTTCTTGAAAATCTGCATTCCTCATCCTCATCCACCATCAGCAGCCATTCCTGACACAAGGAATACTTTTCCTGGATCTCTAGTCCTCACTGATTTGACATTTGCCCCCCACAAATGTGCACCTTCCCAGAGGCTCAGTGCCCGACAGATGCAAATGCAGAGATCAGAAAGGCCAGTGTGGGGGCAGCAAACACTCACATCAATTTTTTTCAAAGCTCCCAAGTGCCTATTTAAGGCACAAAATTAAACTATGGTAAAAATGACTGAGTCAGTAAATGTCCACAGCACAGATCTTTATTTTTAAGAGTGAGAAAGATATATGAGTACTGCATTTAAACCACATTTAACTCCAAAATTGGACTCATTATTTTCGCCCCAAAATCTATTTTTGTTGTATTTGCTGCCTCAGGGGCACCCCCCACAATGTGTTGGTTAAAGCAGAGTCCTAGGGTTCCGTTTATCATATCCCAATCTCAATCCCAATTAATCAATTGCCAGAGAAATCAATATCTACACTTCCAGGTACCTCACTTCCTTATTTTACCTTTCTAATTATGACCTTATCCATTCAGGATAAGATTATGTCCACTTTAAAGAAGAAGAGGAGGTTCAATGATTTGTCCAAACCAGGGGTTCCGGAGTGGATCTCAAGACCAGCAGCGTCAGCATCACTGGAGAACTTGTTAGAAATCAGACTGTCAGGACTCACCGTAGACTAATGAATCAGAAACCCTGGGGGTGGGGCCCAGCAATCAGTGTTTTTAGCCCTCCAGAGGATTCCAGTTCTGTCCATCTGTGGACATCACCCGAGACGGCTGCAATAACATAACGCTGGGCCCCAGGACCCTGGCCATCAGTGTCCTCCTTTATCCTTGTTCTGAAGTCTACACTGTGTGATATCAATATAGCCACTATGGATTTCTTACCATTAGTGTTTGCATGATGTATATTTATATCCTTTTAATTTTTAAATTTGTATCTTGATTTGTAAAGTGGGATTCTCTATCCTTGTAGACAGCGTAGAGTTGGATCTGCTTTTTTAAAATTCAGCTTGACAAATCTGTGCTTTTTAACTGGAGTGTTTAGGTCATTTACTTCTTATGTAATTATCATGTGGTTGGGTTTAAATGTACCATCTTGCTATTTGTTTGTTTTCTGTTTGATCTATTATTCTTCTTTCCTTTTTTCCTGCCTCCTTCTAGATTAACTGAATATACTTTAGTATTCCACTTTATCTCCAGTATTGGCCTCCATAGTCTCTCTCTGTCTCTTTTTCTCTCTCTCATTCTAGGGTATATAAAATGCCTCTTTAACTTACCACAGTCTACTTTCAAATAACATTATCCCAATTCTTATTTACTATCAGATCTTCACAGCTTCCATTTCCCCTCTTTTAGTTTTTGTGTTATTTTTGTCATATTTCCCTTTTACATGTGTAATAAACCCCACAGCACACTGTTTTATTTTAAACTGTCAATTTTCTTTTAGAAAAATTAGAAATGATTTTTTAAAAGTCTTTTATATTTACCATTTCTGATGCTCTTCACATCTTCATTTGTGAAGATCCACATTTCTGACATCATTTCCTTCTGCCTGAAGAACGTCTTACGTGTCTCGTAATGTAGGTCTCCTGGTGATGAATTGTCTCAGTTTTGGTTTGTCTGAGTAAGTATTTTGCTTTCATTTTTGAAGGATTTCAGGTTGATACTTTAAGGAAGCTTAAAGATGTCATTCACTGTGCTTGCACAGTTTCTCTTAAGAAATCTGCAGTATTTTTATCCTGTTCCTTGGCATGTATGTATCTCTTTTTCTATGGCTGCTTATAAGGTTTTCTGTCTATCACCGTTTTTCAACAATGTGATTACGAAGTGACTTGATGTGGTCTTTGTGTTTATTCTGCTTGGAGTTCATTGGGCTTCTTGGATTTATAGGTTTGTAATTTTTATCCAAATTTATCAAATTGGAAAATTTCCACCCATCATTTATTTAAATATTTTTCTGAGCCCCTTCTTGCCCTTCTCATTCTGGGACTCCAATCACAGATATGATAGGCCATTTGATACTATACCACAAGTCACTGAAGCTCTGTTCATTTGAAAAGATTCTTTATTGTCTGTTTCAGTTTGGACGGTTTCTGCTGCTGTATCAAGTTCATTAATCATTTCTTCTGAAGTGTCTAATCTGCTGTTGAGCCCAGCCAATTTTCATTTCAAATGTTGTATGTTTACCTCTAGAAGTTCCACTTAGTTTTTTTTTTTTTTTTTTTTTTTTTTGAGACAGAATCTCACTGTGTTGCCCGGGCTAGAGTGCCGTGGCGTCATCCTAGCTCACAGCAACCTCAAACTCCTGGGCTCAAGCGATCCTCCTGCCTCAGCCTCCCGAGTAGCTGGGACTACAGGCATGCGCCGCCATGCCCAGCTAATTTTTTCTATATATTTTTAGTTGTCCAATTAATTTCTTTCTATTTTTAGTAGAGGCGGGGGTCTCGCTCTTGCTCAGGCTGGTTTCGAACTCCTGAGCTCAAACAATCTGCCCGCCTCGGCCTCCCAGAGTGCTAGGATTACAGGCGTGAGCCACCGCGCCCAGCCCCACTTAGTTTTTTTTAATCTTCCATTTTTCCTCATTAGATTCATGTTTTCCTTTAAACTTTTGAGCATATTGTGCATATTTATAATAACTAATGAATTCTGTCATTTCCTTCCTATCTTGTTCTGTTTCTGTCGACTGAGTTTTTTCCTATTTTCTGTCACATTTCATATTTCTTGGCATATCCGGTAGTTTTTGATTGGATGCTAGACATTGTAAATGTATGTTGTTGTGTGCCTAGATTTCGTTGTCTTCTTTTATAGAATAGGGACTTTGTTTTGCCAGGTAGTTTCTTATAGATCAGTTTGATTCTTTTGATGGTTGTTTGAAAGACTTGTAGCCATTGTTCTAGGACTAGTTTAGCCTTTCTACTAAGGTATGACTCTTCTGGGGTCTCAGTTGAATGCCTGTGTCTTCAGTGAACCCTTCCCCTCTGGTAGGCTGGAACTCAAAATATATCCCAATCCCCTGTGAGCTCTGGGCATGGCTCAGCTTACAGCTCCCTGGAAATTCTTTGCTCAGACCTGTGGAGTTTTATCTTATGCACGTATAGCTTAGAATTCAGCCAGAGCTTCCAGGGGACTCATAAGGTGGAAACTGGATCTCTTTGTCTGGGCAGCAGCCTTCTCTATGGTACTCTGTACCACAAATTCAGTTTCTCAGCCTCTCCCAAACTCCGTTCTCTCTCACTTCATCTCAGCAAGATTTCTGCACCTTCCTTAGGATCTCTTTCTGCATTATAGCTATTTGTGAGTACTCCCAGGCAGAAAGCTGAGGCAATGATAAGATTCACATCACACTCCTATGCTGCCTGTTTTCCACACTGAAAATCAGTTTTCATATATCATCTCTAGGTTCTCAGCTGTTTGTGATAGCTGGGTAAGTCTGATCTCATTTTTCCCAAAGTGGACAGAGGCAGAAGTTCCTATTATATTTTAACCCTCATTTCCCCCTTACACCCTCTTTCATCTCGTGTCCTTGACACACTGACCACTTCCATGTCCTGCATTCTTACGCCTTTGAGTCTTGGCACCACTGGTTTCCTTCTACCCTGGCCCAAATCTGGCAAATTTCTGTCTTCTTTAAGATTTGGCTAAATCTTTATCATCTTTGGGAAACCTAACCTGACTATACCTGCCTTCCCATTTTAGTCACTCTGATATGTAGATGCTTCTGTTATAAAATTTACTTCATTCTATCATAATTCTCTTTTTACAATTCCTCCTTCATCAATGAGTTATTTTGAAAGCATAATCTCTGTCTTATAAATCTTGTGTCGGGTACATTGTAAAAGCTCAACTATGTTAAAAAATGAGCAACCATACTCCATGTTTAAGGCATCGAGGAAAACCAGGTAAGTGATTTGTTTACATTTAAATCTTTTTAAAGATTTGGCAAAGGTAGTTTGGTGTATGACTGTCCTCACTTAGGAGGGAAATTACAAAAAGCAGAGCCTTAGCTTTTTGAATGTTATTCTTGGATAAAAAATTTTCAAGGATCAATTGATAGAAGGATAATTAAAAACTTCAAAATATTGTCTGCTACGGAGTGATTTACTGCATAGAGAAAATGTAAGGACTACCATATTGAAAGAGAGACTGGTTGCTTCTGGCAAAATTTGTCCCTCAGTGATAATCAAAAGTATTAAATAGGGCTCTAAATAAGCCTTTTTCAGTGGATCTAAAAGGAGTCCTTTAAATCTCTGACAGGACATGTGTACACAACTCTGCCACTCTTACTCCTATTTTAATATTTGTATAAAAATTACCCTGATATAAACATGGAAGAACTGTAATCTAATAAAACAGAGGACAAGAATAGAGGTAAGAGACTCTTTGGGGAAGTCAAATAAGTTCACTCCAAGATAGGGAGTGTCTTAGCAAAGAAGAGGCTTGAGGAAAGTGTGTAAGTGAAGATAACCAAGAGTGGGCTTCATTTTTGTGAAAGATGTTATCCAAAGACAAGGAAAGGTAACCCAGGACTTGGTAGTTTATTTTGCATTGGGAAGTTTCTTTAAAAAACTATCAAGAAAAGATAAAATGATACATAATGTCTGTTCATTCATCCACCAACCCTCCCTCCCTTCCTTTCCTTCCTTTCCTCCCTTCCTTCCTTCCCTCAGTATGCATATAATCTGCTCTATTCCAATGATACTATAAATTGCTGAAAACGTTTTGAAAATTTTTTTGGAATTACTTGCAGAATCAATTTTTTTTCAGTACCATGTGATCATACTTTGTTTCTGACTAAAAGAATTATCAAATATTTATCAGATTGAACTCTGATGACTTTTGGTTGTTTTCAAAACTCATATATGTTCACAGGAGAAAGATTTCCCAACACTGAGTATATTCAGAATAATTGGTTTTACTAACTGAAAAAAAATTAAAGTGCAGGAAAGCACAGTAGCAAAGAGACTACCAGTTGAACATAAAGCAGTGGGGAAGTAGCTCATTAACTGAACACCAGTATGGAGCATATGTGTCCATGAGGCGGAGCTGAAGCTAGCTCTGCAAATGATGCCCGCGGCAAGGAACAAAGAACAATGCTTGTCTAAATGCATATGGTGGAAAGGGGAGTGCAATACACCTGTTCTTTCAGACTCAATCACAGGCCCTGAGGCATTGTGGCTCACAACTGTGTTCTCCAGGCCATTCTAGAAAATAAAATAGACGTCTAATTCATATCTAAGTAGGCACACATGTAAGTTGATTTTTTGGGGTTGTAATAGAAAATCATGTGCAGAAACTACATAATGAAGTTAAGTAATTAAATCATTTGTATTTAAGTCATATCAATAGCTATAAAAATTTAGTTTAATTTTTACTAAAAATCTCAGAAAAGACAATCTTTTTTCTTAACTCTTAGAACTGATGTCAAGGATTTTTAAAGGTATTTTAACAAAATTAAAATCTGAGAATGATCATTAAGAGAGAAAATCAACAGAGAAACATTGGACTTAAGTTGGACTTTAGACCAAATGGACTAAACAGACATTTACAGAACATTCTGCCAACTACAGAATATACATTCTTTTCATCAGCACATGGAACATGCTCTAAGACAGACATGTTAGGCCACAAAACAAGTCTTAACAAATTTTTTAAAATTGAAATCATATCAAGTATCTTCTCACACCACAGTGGAATAGAACTAGAAATCAATATGAAGAGGAACTTGAGAAACTGTACAAACATATGGAAATTAAACAACATGCTGCTGAACAATCACTAGGTCATTAAAGAAATAAAGAAGGAAACTAAAAAATTTTTGAAACAAATGAAAATAAACATACCGAAACCTGTGGGATACAGCAAAAACAGTGCTGAAAGGGAAGTTTATTGCATTAAATGCCTACATCAAAAAAGTAGAAGGATCACAAATTAACAACCTAACATTGCACCTCCAGGAACTAGACAAACAAGAACAAACCAAACCCAAAGTTAGCAGAAGAAAAGAAAGAAAGATCAGAGCAGAACTAGATGAAACAGAGACCAAAAAAAAAAAAAAAAACCCACAAAGAATCAATGAAACAAAAAGTTGGTTCTACAAAAAATAAAATTGATAAACCACTAGCTAGACTAAGGAAAGAAGAGAGAAGATCTGAATAAACACAATCAGAAATCAAAAAGGAGACATTGTAAGTAATGTCTCCATTGTAAGTAACAGAAATACAAAAGATCATCGGAGACTAATATGAACAATTATATGCTCACAAACTAGAAAACCTAGAGGAATTGGATGAATTCCTGAAAACATACAACCTGTCAAGATTGAACAAGTAAAAAATAGAACTCATGAGCAGACCAATAACAAGCAGTGAGATTGAATCAGTAATAAAAAAATCTTCCAACAACAAAAAGAGCCCAGGACCAGATGGATTCATAGCCAAATTCTATTAATACAAAAAAGAACTGGTGCCAATCCTACTGAAATTGTTCCAAATTCCCTCTAGAAGGAGGGAATCCTCCCTAACTCATTCCATGAAGCCAGTATCACCCTGATACCAAAACCAGAAAAGGATGCAACAAAAAAAGAAAACTACAGACCAATGTCTCTGATGAAAGTAGACACAAAAATCTTCAACAAAATACTAAAACTGATTCCAACAGCACATCATCAAAAGGATAAATAACCATGATCAAGTGGGTTTCATCCCAGGAATGCAAGGATGGTTCAAGATAAGCAAGTCAATAAATGTGATTCACCACATAAACAGAATTAAAAACTATATGATCATCTCAATAGATGCAGAAAAAGCATTTGATAAAATCCAGCATCCCTTCATGATAAAAACCCTCAAAAAAACTCAGCACAGAAGGAACATAGCTCAAACTAATAAAAGCCATATATGACAACCCCACAGCAACATAATAGTGACTGTGGAAAAGTTGAAAGCATTCCACCCCAAGAACTGGAAGAAAACAAGGATGTCCACTTTCACCACTTGTATTCAACATAGTGCTGAAGTCCTAGCCAGAGCAATCAGGCAAGAGAAAGAAATAAAGGGCATCAAAATTAGAAAAGAGGAAGTCAAATAATCTGATTGCTGATGATATGATCTTATACCTAGAAAACCCTAAGGAACTCCTCCAAAAGACTGCCACATTTGATAAATGAATTCAGCAAAATCTCAGGTTATAAAATCAATATACAAAAATCAATAGCATTTTTATATACTATTAATATATACTACTAATGATAATCAAGCTGAGAACCAAATCAAGGACTCAATCCCATTTACAATAGCTGCAAAAAAAAAAAAAAACCAAAAAACACTTAAGAATATATTTAACAAAGGCGGTGAAAAATCTCTACAAGGAGAAATACAACTCACTGATAAAAGAAATCATAGATGACACAAACAAATGGAAAAACATCCCATGCTCAAGGATCAGAAGAACCAATTTTGTTAAAATGTCCATACTGCCCAAAGCAATCTACAGATTCAATGCAATTCTTATCAAAATACCAATGTCATTTTTCATAAAATAAGAAAAAAAATTCATATGGAACCAAAATAGAGCACGAATAGCCAAAGCAATCCTACAGAAAAAGAACAAAACTAGAGGCATCACATTACCTGAGTTCAAATTATACTGTAAGGCTATAGTAACCAAAACTTCATGGTACTGGCATAAAAGTAGACACATAGATGAATGGAACAGAATAGAGAACCCAGAAATAAAACTATATACCTACAACCAACTGATCTTTGACAAAGCAAACAAAAATATACACTGGGGAAAGGACACATTATTCAATAAATGGTGCTGGGAAAACTGTATAGCCATAAACAAATGGATGAAACTGAATCTCTATATCTCACCATATACAAAAATTAACTCAAGATAGATTAAAGACTTAAATGTAAGACCTGAAACAATAAAAATCCTAGAAGAGAACCTAGGAAAACTTTTCTGGACATTGGCCTAGGCAAAGAATTTATGACTAAGACCTCAAGAGCAAATGCAATAAAAACAAAAATAGATAAATGGGACTTAATTAAACTAAAAAAATTCTGCACAGCAAAAGAAATAATCAAAAGAATAGACAACATACAGAATGGGAGAAAACATTCACAAACTATGTATCTGACAAAGGACTAATATCCAGAATTTACAGGGAACTCAAACAGCTCAGTAAGAAAAAACCAAACAATCCCATTAAAAAGTGGGGAAATGACATGAACAGGCATTTTTTTAAAAAAAGATATGAAAATGGCCAATAAACATGAAAGCATGCTCAACATCATTAATCAGCAGAAAAATGCAAATTAAAACCACAATGAGATGCCATTTTACTTCAATTAGAATGACCATTATTAAAAAGTCAAAAAACGATAGATGTTGGCTCAGATGCAGTGAAAAAGAAACACTTATACGCTATTAGTGGAAATGTTAATTAGTACAACCTCTATGGAGATCAGTATGGAGATTTCTCAAAGAACTAAAGGTAGAACTACCACTTGATCCTGCAATCCCACTACTGCATATCTACCCAATGGAAAAGAAATTGTTGTATCAAAAAAGTGCCTGTACTCATGTTTATTGCAGCACAATTCACAATTGCAAAGATATAGAATCAATCTAAGCATCCATCAATGGATGAGTGGATACAGAAAATGTAATACACACACACACACACACACACACACACACACACACACACCCACACACACCAATGAGTACTACTCAGCCATAAGAAAGCATGAAATAGGCCGGGTGTGGTGGCTCACGCCTGTAATCCTAGCACTCTGGGAGGCCGAGGCGGGCGGATTGTTCGAGCTCAGGAGTTCGAAACTAGCCTGAGCAAGAGCAAGACCCCGTCTCTACTAAAAATACAAAGAAATTAATCGGACAACTAAAAATATACAGAAAAAATTAGCCGGGCATGGTGGCGCATGCCTGTAGTCCCAGCTACTCGGGAGGCTGAGGCAGAAGGATTGCTTGAGCCCAGGAGTCTGAGGTTGCTGTGAGCTAGGATGACGCCACAGCACTCTAGCCCGGGCAACACAGTGAGACTCTGTCTCAAAAAAAAAAAAAAAAAAAAAGAAAGCATGAAATAATGTCTTTTGCAGCAAATTGGATGGAACTGGATGCTGTTATCCCAAGTGAAGTGACTCAGGAACAGAAAAACAAATGCTGCATGTCCTCACTTACAAGTGGGAGCTAAACTATGGCTACACAAGGACACACAGAGTGGTATAATGAACACTGGAGACTCAAAAGGGGGGAAGGTCAGGGATGAAAAATTACCTATGGAGCATAATGTACACTACTTGGGGGATGGTTACACTAAAAGCCCAGACTTAACCACTATACAATATATACACGTAACGGAATTCAACTTGAATCTATTAAAATAAAAAAAGAAAGAAAGGAAAAAATCTAAGGGTGAAAGAATGGTTCATTGTTGCCAGCCTTCGGAAGTTTTGGTAAGACCAGTTTAATTCACTTTGGAAATAAGCCAAATTTTGCTACAAAACAATCTTTTTAAAATGCATTTCTCATTAACTTTATTCATGAGGGAAGAAACAAGCTCAGCTCTTGAGCAAGAATATTGTAGCCTAGTCTCAAATGATCTCCTAGTCATTTTGGCCTCAAAGGACATATTGTATTATTTAACTTCTCTCAAACAGCTGAGTTGTAACCCAGTGTCCCCAAAGTGGCAGTATACACTTTTCTGTTCATGTCATATAACACACAATAAAATTGGTGGCACCTCTTTCCCAACTCAATGTACGTATATGTGTATATTTTTTGTGCTGGCAAACGTAGCTGCTTTGTTGTGGCATTTAAAACTGGAAATAACACTGGGGGAAATACCTGATAAATGCTGCATGTAATATGAAACTTTTTATGTGATACTCCAAAAGAGCAGTTTGTGCTGAACCCAAAACCTCTTTTGCTTCCCTTTCACTTCAGTTTAGAATTCTTCTTTCAAATGGCAACACTTTGTTTCGTTTCCTCCTCCATTTACCCTCCAACTGGTAAGGCTTTCCCGTTGGTCTTTCTGGTTAAAGGTTTTAAGCCTATTAAACTTTGAAGTCCTTTGGCTTCATAGTATGTGGAGTGTTACCCTGAGGAATACACTGAAAAAAATAATACAGTTGTTCAAGAATTGGCACAATTTGGGAACAAACTGGTATATTTCGTCCCCAATATGAGACAAATTGGGAGCATCTGAAGGGCAATCAGTTAGGAATGGGGGACTTTAATGTGGATAATCCAGGAACTCCAATCATGTCAGTCTCAAGCTAACCTCTTTTGGAGATTATTGATAAAATAAATGTTAACCTGTTGAGTTTCTTTCCTCCCTACTTACTTTTCTAAACATTGGCCTTGTAGCTCTTCTTTTTTTGCCTCAGAACATTAATAAGTCATCCAAAATGGTCAGAAACAGATTCTCAGCTATGAGCTCTAAAGAGCTGGAAGGAATTCCCTGCTTCCCCCCACCACCCATCACCCAGCACTGGGCTTGCCCATAACTGGCATTCAACGGGTCAAACTGTGACTTGGAGGTAAGGAGGGGCTTCGGGGTTGGCAGGCTTAAACTGATAAAATGGTGCTGCTGAGTTCTCTTGGGGATAGACACCTAGGAATAGGAGTGTTCTAGTCTTAAGAACCTTTAAAATACCAGAGATGCAAGCCTGGCACGGTGGCATGCGCTGGTAGTCCCAGTGACTCCGGAGGCTGAGGTGGGAGGATTGCTTGAGCCCAGGAGTGCGAGACCAGGATGGGCAATAGAGTGAGACCCCTTTCTAAAAAGGAAAAGGAAAAAAAAATAGCTGGGCATGGTGGTGGGCATCTGTAGTCCCAGCTACTCTGGAGGCTGAGGTGGGAGATAGTGAGCCCAGAAGTTCGAGGCTTCACTGAGCTATGGTCACGCCACTGCACTTTAGCCTGGGTGACAGAGTGAGACCGTCTCTGGGAGAAAACAGACAAACAAAAAACCACAGATGCAAAGCAGAAAACTAAAGCTCCATCCTGGGGTTGGCCTGCTGTTGTTGACTTCACCCACCAGCAACCCTCGCACGTACAGGCATTTACGGGATACTCTTTCGTCACTGGGCCTTTGCACATGTGTCACCTGGAACACATCTGCCCCGTCTGCACCTGTCAGAGTTCTATTCGTCCATTAGGTTTTAACAAAAATTTCAACTTTTCAAGAGGCTTCTAGATCACCTTGATCTAAACTGAATTCATTCTCTTATATTCTCTCAGAGTACCCTACACTCTCCCTCCCCAGCACTTACTACAGTTTGTAACGGGTACATATTGTGTGTCACTTATGGTATTTACAGTGGTTTCTTCCTGGCTTGTAACCTTCAGGAGTGTGGGAACAACTCCATTTTCTGCAAGACTATATCCTCAGCACTTACTATGGTGCCTGGCACACGGCAGGGGCTCAGTATAGATCTTCTTTGTGGGGTGGGACAGATGTTCTTTTCTTTAAAATGAGTGGTTTGATCTTGGGACTCATGTATAAACTTCATTTAAGGGTATTAGAGGTTGAAATATAAAATTTAACACAAAAAGCACAATAAGAAATGAAAGTTATCTTTTCCTAGTGATTTAAATTTATAGTGGAACTAAAGAGAGAACTTATGTGAGTTAAAAAAAAAAACCATCAATTTGACATCTGGTCATAATATTTAAATAGTTTGAAGAATAGGTATTCAAATCTATTTTTATGAAATTTATTTCCAAATTGAAGTGGCAATGTATACAAAGATAACAGAGCTTGTGATAATTTACAGAAATGTTTGCTACAACATGCACATTATGAAGTGTTTCAAACATATACATATTAGGTTTCATGCTGAATAAATAATCCCCCCAAATTAGTTTTTATTTGTACATAAAAATATAATATTGCACTCTTAACAAGACCAGTTATTTTGCATATTTTCTCTTTAGATAAATGATGAAATTCGGCTTTAAAAAAAGACTGAGTAGCAACCCTATTCTAATAGGGAACTAATTTAAGTTCTCAGTAAAAAAATGAAAGCTAGACAATAGCTGCATTTTTTTCTTAAACAAAGCAAATCACTTCAACGTGAATAAGAATAATCTCATCTCTGCACCTAGACGGACCTCGGAATTAACACCTTGCCTGAGCAAACCATGATCTAAATGCAGCCTGTTAAGTGTCCTTACAGGTGTATGCAGTTTAAGGTTAAAAGCATACGTGGTCACTTGCTTTCTCTTGTATCTGTCCTGACAGCAGAGACTTTGGAATTGTATTTTATATAGCATTTTAAGCAGAATGTTTTAGAAAGTCTGGAAGTTACAAAAGTAGTTCTGTAAACACCATATGAATTAAATTTCCATAATAAATGCGTAAGTTATTCTTAGGTAGGGATATGTATTTTTATCCCATGGTAACATATTACTGAGCTTATTTTACAGTGTTTTCAAAGCCAATAAAGCAGCACCCCAAGTAAAAATATAGCCGTAATATCACAGTAGAGACAGACTATTCCAAGATTTTTAGGAATTCTGTCTTTATGGTGTGTAAGCTTGCTGTGGAGTATATTTAGATTTTACTACTGTTCCTAGAATTCTCATAGGTTAGTAGAAACAGAATGAAAATGGTTTCCTAAAAGAATTATTCTGCATCCTGTTTAAAACAAAGTAAGCTGTCTCCTTTTCTTTTATAATTCTGTTTTGGGGAAGATAATTCTTCCTGCAGATTAGATTAAATGCCTTACCTTGGCTGTATTATTAATACCTGTGCAAACTTTTTGCATAGCGGAGGCTTTCTATTGCAAATTGGTAAGTATTCAATGCTCTGTATGGCAGATTTTGAAAGCTTTATCATTGTGTTTAAACCTTAGTGACTCAACTAAGGACATTCAATATCTAGTGTTACAGATTTTAAGTAAAATTTTATGAAGAAACAGAATGTGTCCGAGATCAAAGATACCTGTACTCTTGTTTGTGGTTGTCAAAAACTTCTGTTTCTCCTTTGAGCTAAGAAGGCAACTGGCAAAAACTGCGTAACATTGAGATTCATTAGTAGTTTCATTTTAGTATCCAGATATTCCATAAAATGTTGGGTGCTGAGGCATCTACTGAATTATTTGCTTCTCAAAGGAAAACAATTATCAAGTTCTGAAAATTCTTGTCTTTTTTTCTTTCATTTTTTGGGGTGTGTGTATGTGGGGGGATATCTCAGGGCAGAACACTTTTAAAATATAAATTTTAGAGTATTTTATGGAAACAATTAGCAAATCAATTTAAATTTTACTGGCTCTTTTGGAATAATAGGAAAAGGGGAGGCCTTAATCTTTTCTTGGGAATACCTCTGTAGGAAAAAACTTGAAGAATATCATTTTAATTTACCATGCAAGACTCAAAATTTGTTGGTTAGTGCATACTGACACAATCTTTCAGATTATCACAAAATTAGTATAGAACTTCCTTCTCAGGACCTTCTGAGGCTTTAGAATTTTGTGCAGATGAATAGATTTTATCATTATTCGGATGTTTTGTTTAGTCATCCATTTCTTCAGGTTCAACCTCTTAGAATTGGTGAAGTCAACAAATCTCGTTTGGAGCTAAAGTGCTTTGGAGAATGCAAAGTTCTCTCACATTCATCCGGCTGCATAGCTACTAAGGAAGGAGTAGAACATTGGATGTTTCAAGCGCTGCTGGTCCTTCCGACACCAGGCAATCACGGTCCCATCACTGTTTGCCGTGTACAAATGGTGGCCATCACAAGAAAATGTAAGGCTGTAAAAAAAAAATCCCGTTTGTACATTATATTTCTTTTTTTTTTTTTGAGACAGAGTCTCACTCTTTTTGCCCGGGCTAGAGTGCTGTAGCGTCAGCCTAGCTCACAGCAACCTCACACTCCTGGGCTCAAGCAATCCTTCTGCCTCAGCCTC
>NW_012152618.1:3625706-3628024 GCF_000956105.1 Propithecus coquereli | reverse complement strand
AAAAAAGGGCAAAAAAATATAACATTAATAAATAATAACTTTAGGTTCCTTAAACTTTAAATTTAGTACACTGAAAATAAATTTATTTTAATAAAGCAGAATTTGAATCACTTTTCTTTCAATTGAGGTTTTCAAGTCAAATTTGTTAACTGAGCAAATAAACTGGTTGTTTATCCATTGTGTCAAGCACACTCCTGCTACTATCAATCACCATTATGGTCTTTCCAAATGAGGAAGGAAAAAATATCTATAATTCTAGAGGCCTTCCCTGGACACACTGCCAGCATGTCTTTCCATTAGACTCTGAGTTACTGACTCAGATTTTAAGTTCCATGAAGGTAAGGAGTGTGTAGTTCCTCTTGCTGCTGGGTCATGGATAAAACGGTCAGCTTTTCAAGATGACTTCAATCACACACTTCTTTAGGTCTCTGTGCTTTAATATCACTCTAAGAAAAAATGCAATCACAAATTATATTATGAAGAATAAGGGGGGGGGTAAGATCTTACCTTATGATAGGTTTATTTGATTTGGGAAATGTAATTTCTCTCACAGGCTTTAAGTCCCATGTACTCCATAACCTAGAGGGGGAAAAAAGTCATAATCTAATGATGCAAACTAAAATTACTCTCACTAAAAAACCCTACATATTTGTTTCTTTCTGATAAGTCATTAGGAAGGAAATACAATAAACAAAGAACAGTAGTTACCTCTGGAAATTTGCAAGAATAAGGGAACTTTTAGCTTTATGTACTTTCATATTGTTAATCTTTTATAGTTAACATAAAACTTCAAATGCACTGAAGCTATTTTTATTATTTAGAAATAAAACAGGAAGAACCTTTATCTGAAGATGTTTTAAAATCTCTAAATATTGAATATTAATATGCCTAGATATCAAAAACTAATTTCTGAAACTGCTCTGTCCTTATGAATAAAAGCAAACAAGGAGAATCCAAATTCCTCTTACCTTACAATTCCATTTTCTAATCCTCCGGCAATTACATTGATAGATATTCCCTCAGGCTGGTTGGAGAAAGCTACTGAACAAATGATCTCCCTACAGTGGACATGTCCAACGAGGTCCCCGTTCACTGTCCAGAGTCTGAGGTCACTGCCTCCACCAGCTAAAACAGCCAAATCATCCTGCAGGTTACCAGAACGCGGGCATCTCAGAGCCCACCCACACTGGGCCCCAAAAGTGCATCCCTGAGGGCCAAGCTTGTCTGCTTAGAGATGAAGTTTATAAGCAATCCATGACTGAAGACTATTAATGAAATTACTACATTTTGAGTTGTACAGAGCTTTACATATTAATCTAGAGACAATGATCAGTGAAAAAATAAAAAAGCAATCTACAATGTAGAGAAACAAGGTAAATTAATCATAAATCTTTGTGTAATTGCAATATTTCAGCATGTAAATTACCAAATCTGAATTATGTTTTTGAAAATACCTAGAAAGATAAACAATCTCCAAAAAGAGAATGAAATATTCTGTGAAACCATCTATAAGAGACAAATGTGACTTTTTAAGAGAAAAAAAAAAAGTTGTAGTAAAAATTATCTGAGTTAAAAACTCATTCTTAAAAAAAGAAGAAAATTTATTCTTTAGAACATCTAAAATTGAATCTTATACATCAATGCCTTATCAAATCAATTTTTTATTTTCAAAGACTGCAGAGTAACCAAACTTTTCTTTAGTTTTCTGGGGGGTGGGGGAGGCAATAATTGCTTGCCATGCTTTGTAAACTGGAGCTGGTGGTTTGGGGCCTCATCATGATGCATTCAACCTTCTCTGAGGAAATATTTTCACACTGATCAAGAAAGAGGTTAGCAAGGAGGTGAAAGATATCTACAAGGAGAACGATGAAACACTGAGGAAAGAAACTGCAAAGGACACAAATAAAATGGAAAAACATGCTCATGGATTGGCAGAATCAACAATGTTAAAATGTCCATACTACCCAAAATGATCTACAGATTCAATGCAATCCCCATCAAAATACCAATGTCATACTTCACAGATCTAGAAAAAATAATTCTACACTTCATTTGGAACCAGAAAAGAATCCTAACAGCCAAAGCAATCTTAAACAAAAAGAGCACATCTGGAGGCATCACATTATCAGACATCAAACTATACTACAAGGCAATAGTAACCAAAACAGTGTGGTATTGGCACAAAAATAGAGAACCCAGATATAAAACCACCTGCCTATAGCCAAATGATCTTTGACAAAGCAGACAACAACATACACCGGGGAAAAGAATCCCTATTCAATAAATGATGCTGGGAAAATTGCATAGCCACATGCAGA
>NW_012152618.1:3617721-3625656 GCF_000956105.1 Propithecus coquereli | reverse complement strand
AGGACCCCTATCTCTCACCACTCACAAAATTAATTCAAGATGGACAAAAGACTTAAATGTAAGGCACAAAACCATAAGAATTCTAGAAGAAAATGTACGAAAAACTCTTCTAGATATCAGTCTAGCCAAAGAATTTACTAAGAAGACCCCAATGGCAATCACGGCAACAACAAAAATAAATAAATGGGACTTGATTAAACTAAAAAGCTTCTGCACAGCTAAGGAAACAATCCATAGAGCAAATAGACAACCTATAGAATGGGAGAAAATAATCACAAACTATACATCCGATAAAGGGCTAATAACCAGAATCTACAAAGAACTTAAGCAAATCAGCAAAAATAAACCTCCCAAACAACCCCATTAAAAAGTGGGCAAATGACATGAACAGAAGCTTCTCAAAAGAAGATAGACAAATTGCCAGTAAACATATAAAAAAAATGCTCAATGTCACTAATCATCAGGGAAATGCAAATTAAAACCACAATGAGATATCACCTTACCCCTGTTAGAATGGCTTTTATTAATAAGTCCAAAAACAATAGATTCTGGCATGGATGAGGAGAGAAAGGAATGCTTATATACTGTTGGTGGGACTGAAAATTAGTACAACCTCCTTGGAAAAGAGTATGGAGATTTCTCAAAGAACTAAAAGTTGACCTACCATTAGATCCAGCAATCCCACCACTGCATATCTACCCAAAGGAAAAGAAGTCTTTCTATCAAAAAGACACCTGCACTCAAATGCTTCTTGCAGCAAAATTCACAATTGCAAAAATGTGGAATCAACCCAAGTGCCCAGCAATACATGAGTGGATTAATAAAATGTGGTATATGTATACCATGGTGTACTACTCAGCCATTAAAAAAAACGGTGAACTAATACCTCCTGTATTAACCTGGATGGAACTGGAGACCATTCTCCTAAGTAAAGTATCTCAAGAATGGAAAACCAAACACCACATGTACTCATTATTAAATTGGAACTAACGAATGATCACACGTGTGCACAGAGGGAAGTAAAACTCAGTGGAAATCAAGCAGGGAGTTAAGAGTGGAGGGGAGGGGTGAAAGCCTACCTAACAGGTACAGTGAACAATACTTGGGTGATGGGCACACTTATAGCCATGACTGAAGGAAGCATAACAAAAGTGATCCATGTAACCAAAAATGTTTGTACCTCCTTAATATTTTGAAATTAAAAAAAAAAAAGACGTTAGGAGGCATGATAAAACTTAGATGACATAGTCTCACTACACTTAATCTTATCTTTTAATCAGGACTAACATAAAAGTAGTGAATTTATTTCTCTACCTTATTAAGAATGAAAATATTTTATATTTTATAGTAAAGAAACAAATATTAGAAATGCTTCTTTATTTAAAGATATGTTAAAGACCATCAAACACCACAGACAAAAATGCCCAATATGTTGCAGCATTATTCGTAATAACCAAAAGGTGGAACAACCCAAATGTCCATCAACAGATGAATGGATAAACAAAATAAAGTGAGAGAGAGAGTGTGTGTGTGTGTGTGGGGGGTGTGTGTGTCTGTGTGTGTGTGTATATGTGCATATAATGCAATATTATTCAATCATAAAAAGGAGTATATGCTACAACATGGATGAACCCTGAAAACATGCTAAGTAAAATAAACCAGGTATACAGAAGGACAAGTACTGTATGATACTATATAATTCTACTTAACTATTATAGAATAAAGGTTACTAGGGGCTGGGGGGTGGGAGAGGAGGAATGGGGAATTATTGCTTAATGGTTACAGAGGTTCTGTTTGGAGTGATGGCAAAGATTTTGAAACAGTAGTAATGGCTGCACAATACTGTTATGTAATTAATGCCACTGAATCGAATACTTAAAAAACGGCTGTAATGGCAACTTTTATGTTAAATATACTTTGCCACCCCTCGCCCACACAAATGCCCAGTGTTTTACTAAGAATTCCCATTGTAGAACATTGATAAGGAGATATCTAAATATAGCATCAAGATGCTGGAGATTCTTTATGCTAAAGAAATAAAATTGTAGATGATAAAATAATTTTTTCCACGAGTAGGCTACATTTCACCCTTTCTTTTTAATTTAATATCTGCTAAAAGATTTTTTTAAAAAGATAAAGCAAACAGAGATGAGTACTAGTAAGGTTAGAGGGTTATTAAAGTCACTGGATACATATCCATAAAAGATACTGATGTACAGGCTTAATCCTGCAGAACAGAAAATCTAAACGTGGGCCTGGACTCTTTGAAGCATGATTTGGAACTTAGTAGCCAAAGCATTATCCTAATAGCTTACCTAGCATCTTGGGCTACCATAAAACCAAATAACTACTCATCTGCCTAAGACCATAAATATCAAAATTCAAGACTGTTACCCAATACTAGATTGCTTTCATGTATAATTTAACACATCAGCTGAAAGTCATAAACTCAGGCATTTCTGAAAAACATCTCTATTCTTCCTATATATTGTCATGGATATTAAAATAAATTGGAGAATCCCATCCTGAATCTTAGAATTTTATATTAACTTTATCATGTCACTGGTAACAGAGGACCAGGCTATGGATATCTCAGCCTAGTTCAAAGGCATATATTTTGATCCGGTGGTAGGATGGTTTAAAAAAAAACAACCCAGAAATCATCTATTACATTTTCATAGTGTAACAAAGTTCACATCTTATCACTATAAAAACCATATCCCACAATAAGAACTGAGGAATTATAACTATAATCAAGAGGAATGAGTTTGCCAATCTAACTTTTTAGAAGATTTTATACACACATGCATACTACACATACAGTTATCCCTCGGTATCCAAAGGGGATTCGTTCAAGGACCCCTGTGTATACCAAAATCCATGGATGCTCAAGTCCTTTGTTATATAAAATGCCATGGTGCTAGCATATACCTACACATATCATCTCTAGATTACTTATAGTACCTAATACAATATAAATGCTATGTAAGTAGTTAACACTATTGTTTAGGGAATAATGACAAGAAAAAAGCTCTGTTTTACATGCTCAGTACAGACATGACCATCTGTTTTTTTCCCAAATCTTTTCAATCCACAGATGTGGAACCCACACAAAGTGCCAAAATATGTATATACGTATATATTTATTTATTTTTAATTTTGATTTTAACATTACTCGTAAGGTACCCACTAAAGAGTCAAGATTTTTGGTAGGCTAAATCTGTTAACTTTCTTCCTTTCTTGGCCTATAAGAAAATACGATGAACTCTAGGCTGAGTCACTAAACATGAGTTTGGCCTCTTTTAAAAAGTAATTTTAAAAATTATGTTCTCTATATACCAAATGCTCTTTAAGATTCCTTTTATATGTGTATCAAGAGGCCTTAAAAAAGTTGAGAGAAAGCCTTTTGGTTGAAATTGGAAAAAAAGTTTTACCCATTACTCTATCACATTGTGTGCACTACCCAGGGACACCTGAGTACCCTACTAGCGAGTTGGTAATTGCAGCAAAAGTAATTTTGTTTCTAGTTCCCATATGACTAGCTGATATAATAGCACAGATATAAATCACTACTGGCAGCAAGAAAGTAATTAACTTTACAAAATTCAGTTCCCTCAGGATCAGTCCTAACTTTCAAATGCTGCCAAAACCAGAAAGTAGAGAACTCTGTATAAAAAATCATTCTATTATTTCCCCAGCATCCCTCTTGATGTGACACACTAAGAGCTGCTAATGCACAAGTCAAGGAAGAACAATCAGCAAAATCATCAATCGTCTGCTCACACTTGCATTACCAAAGTCAATTGTTTACGTGAGATCTTTTCCCTTAGTTATAGTCATTAGGAAATAAAAATGTTTTAATGACATTATTTTATGACTGGAGGCTAAGACTGGCAAAAATACTTCCACATCTGGAATCTTAAATCATGACTGAAGACGTTACTTTTCTTGAATACTATTCTTACTGTTTGTTCTTAATGAATATTTTGTAAAAGCAACAACAAAACTCCAAGAGTTCTGTAATAGAATTAAAAAATAAAACCTAAAACCCTTGGAATTCACTGACATTTGTATGCCACTGAGGTGACTCATGGGGGGAGGGCTAGGTAGCTTCAGGATGGTGGCTGGTCACCAGACAAACCAACCACATGATTAGAGAACTGGAACTTTCAGACAACGCCCCACTTCACTCCATGCCTACCTCCAAGGAGTGGAGAGGGGCTGGGGATTGAGCTCAGTCACCAATGGCCAGTGATTTAATCAATCATGCTTATGTAATGAAACCTCCATAAAATTCCTAAGTGACAAGGTTAGGAGCACTTCCGGGTTGGTGAAGAAATCCACACACCAGAGGGTGCTGCACCCAAACTCCACAATCCTGACTCTGCGAGGTCAGAGGCTCCTGCATTCAGGACCCTTCCAGACCTTGCCCCTAAGCATCTCTTCATCTGATGCTCATTTCTATCCTCTATGATAAACTACAGTTGTAAGTATAGTGTTTTACTGAGTTCTGTGAGTTGTTCTAGAGAATTACTGAACCTGGTGGGGAGGCATGCCAACCTCCGAATTTGCTAACTTCAAGTAGTGTCAGAATGAATGACACTGTTGGACACCGACTTGGTGTCAGACAATTGGCTGGTGTTTGGAAAGACACCATACACTTGGTGTCAGAAAAAAACCAAACAATATAAAAAATGAAAGCAAAGGATAGAGGACTACCCACTTAGATGTGTGAAAGATATTCTATACTGAATGGAAAGAAAAAAATAGTTTTTCAAAGGATCCTTTCAATTTTAAGATCCTTAAAAATAGAAATGCAAATTTCATGAATTTTCCAACTTTTCTGCTGGATGCATTGGTTCTTTAACATGCATACATGAAAAACATAAAACAAAAACAAGACTTTTGATTGAGAAATATCTTCATCACGTAATTTTTAAGGCAAATTAATACTTCCATTTATTATTCTATACTATTGTTCCCTCTCAGGAACTGGAAGACATATTCAAAGTTGGTCATCTGCTCATGCTTTTCACTTAGTCAGGAGTGTTAAATACAATTTATGGGAGGCCTTTCTTTTGGACTGAGCTCCTGCGGGAGGCCCCCACACACCAGACCAAACCAGAATGGAGTCACTCATGCTAGGTGTCATGTAATAACACTGAACTTAAAAATGGGACAGGCCAGGCGCGGTGGCTCATGCCTGTAATCCTAGCACTCTGGGAAGCCGAGGCGGGCGGATTGTTTGAGCTCAGGAGTTCGAGACCAGCCTGAGCAAGAGCGAGACCCCGTCTCTACTAAAAATAGAAAGAAATTAATTGGACAACTAAAAATATATAGAAAAAATTAGCTGGGCATGGTGGCGCATGCCTGTAGTCCCAGCTGCTCGGGAGGCTGAGGCAGAAGGATTGCTTGAGCCCAGGAGTTTGAGGTTGCTGTGAGCTAGGATGATGCCACGGCACTCTAGCCCGGGCAACGGAGTGAGACTCTGTCTCAAAAAAAAAAAAAAAGGGACAGTTTTCTAAAACATAGGAGACTCACAGCATTCAATCACCAAGGGCCCAGTCAACTTGAGCCTGCCTGGTAAGGAAATCCTCTCTGCTTTAATCCTATAAGGAAAGTAATGTTGAAATGACCAATTTACATTTTGTTCCTTGTTTCTGCTTTCTTCAGCCTTTTCTGCCTATAAAGCCCATCTCCTCTGTTCAGCTCACTGGAGCACCTTTCTATTTCATAGATGGAATACTGCCCAATTCATGAATCACTAATAAAAGCAAATTCAATCTTTAAACTTAACTTGTTAAAATTTTGTTCTTTGACAGAAGGAAGGTAACAAAGTGAATGGTTAAAAAGCAGAAGCAAAAAAGGATAGAAAAACCAAAACCAAGAAAATTCAGATAATTATGTAACAGTAATTTGGTTAACTTATATGTGCTCAAATGCAATTTTACATATATCAGGAAAAGAATTTAATTATGACAATACTAACTTCTGCATAAGTTGATGCCTAAATTGATGAGCCAAGTCTTGGACCTTATTGTATTTCAATACACATACATCCTCTTGCCAAAGTATTTAGATCTGGCAGGGACCTGAGAGAGTTCAAAGTCCAACAGCTCAACCTAGGAGGTAACCACCTTGCCAAATGTGCTGTAACCACCCAGCCCTGTGCTTAGGTCTAGGGCAAGCTCACCTGAATCACACACAGTAGCAATGTCACCTGAGGTTTCACTGGCAGAGACAGCTGTGACAGGGCTTTTGTGTCCTGCCAGACTTTGTACATAGCACAACCTAAAAGACAAAAGATATGAATTTTCATATGATCATTAAATATAATTATATGCTATTTTAGAATTCTTTTTCTCAGTCTATGTACCCATTATTCATAAAGCATAAATGTTTTCGTATCTGATCTTTTGATTTCAGTAAAATTATAAAGGTAATCTTATTACCTTTAAGCATGTGCTTCATGCTTAAAATTATTATAATGTAAAGATATTGTTTTAGTGTTTTTATCTCATATAGTAAAAACTGACATATTAAAAATAGCTGTGTTTGAGTTGGAGACCTTCTGTACCTGTTTAAATCCCATATGATGCAGGTTCCATCTCTGCTCACACTTATTAGTATACTGTATGGTTTGCAAACAAATAAGCTGGTTATCTCTTCTGTGTGACCATAGAGATGTATCTGAGTCTCCATTTCTATCTCCGATGGCTGAAATTTAAAAATTAAGTAAAGTATAAGATAAAAATCACAACAAAGTATCCTAGCATACTATCTCCAAAATAACATAACCAAAGTGATTCAAACATTCTTCTCAAATGTATCATTTTTCAACTCTATCCAGTCCAACTTCTTTAAGAGTAAAACTAATAAAGAATTTAAAAAATTTTAAATTGCTCACAATTTCAAGTTATATGTTTTCATTTTTTCATCTATTCTTGTTCAGTCTTTGTTGAAATACACATGTATTTTTATAGTTATAATACTGCCTTACAAATAATTTCCTAGTTCGTATTTTACACATTCTCCCATAACCATTTGCCAGCTTTGATATTGTCTTCAAAATAACTTTTAATGGTGTTATAATATTTTATACAGTTAGTATACTGTAACTTACTTGAGCATCCTTCATTGATAGATATTTAAAATTGTTTCCAGTTTTTCAAATTATAGATAGTGCCATAAGTTATTCATGCATAAAAGTTTTGTTCCTCCTCTGAATTATTATCCTTTAGAATAAATTTCCAGAATCCTACTAGTGGGTCAGTGAATATTAATAATTTTATAGTTTTTGACAGTGTACATTTAGAAGGTGTTGCACCAACTCACGATGCTACCAATGGTAATGGGTCCCAATGCCATTGTTACTTGTCAACAGTTATGGACTGACTTTCTAAATCAAGGGTTACAAAGTGATGCTCTGAGGTCCACATTGGCTCACAGATGCTAGACGTCCACACAGGATTTGACTCCTGCTTCCTCTGTTAGGCTAGCTGTTTATTATCATAAATTATTTCAATATTTCCCCTTCAAAGTATATAAAAAAGCAGAAGGAATAAGTATAACAAAGAGCTATATACTGACCACCTAGTTAAATCTTAATGTTTTATATTATCAGTTTATTTTTTAAATAAAGAAGGCATTAAACATACAATTTGTGTACTGTTCTACATCCTATTTCTTCTCCCTTGTCAGAAGTTACTACTATCCTAAATTTTGTATTTATGTTCCTCTGTAAATTTTTATACTTGGACATATTGTATTATTTTTCATGTTTATGAGCTTTACATATACATTATTTTGTAGGTATCTTCTGCATCTTGCCTTTTTGTTCACCATTGTTTTTGAAGTATATGTGTTGATATATTAGGTGTAGCTTATCTATCTTAACTGCCATATACTCCAGTGTTATATTCACACAAAAATACA
>NW_012152618.1:3609605-3617082 GCF_000956105.1 Propithecus coquereli | reverse complement strand
TTAGTTGTCCAATTAATTTCTTTCTATTTTTAGTAGAGATGGGGTCTCGCTCTTGCTCAGGCTGGTTTTGAACTCCTGAGCTCAAACAATCCACCTGCCTCGGCCTCCCAGAGAGCTAGGATTACAGGCGTGAGCCACTGCGCCCGGCCTGATCAGTTTTTAAAAAGGGCAAAATGCTTAGGCCTGGGTCCCTGGGCCCTCTCTTTAGGGCTCTCTGACTGTGACCCTCCCCACAGCCAGGAGTCTGTAGGGTCACTGGGATGTGCCCAGAACCCTTTTCAGACCATGCTTTGGGGTATCTGGGACCAAGGAATTCCCTGCCCAAAAGGGTCTCAGCTGCTTCCTTTTCTGCTTGAGCTCTGTAGCATTTGAATTTTTGTTCCACCCCCATTCTAAATCTTTGAAAATGTCCTAAGTTTTAAATGACAATCAAGGTTGCTTTAAATCATATTTCTTTTATTATAACCAAGTTGTAATTTTTTCATATATTCATGTATTTCTTTAACTGTAACTTTTTTGTGTGCCTGGTTTTGTGTATTTGTCACTACATTAAAAAAATTATTTATAGGAATTCCTCTACTTGCAGAACAGAATGCAAATACCTTCCCTGTTTCCACCAGGTGACAAAGACCACCACTCCAGTCTAGGGCCACCTTGATGCAAAGTCAAGTCTTTAAGAATTCTGGAAAACCCAGGAAATTCCAACCTAGGCTATAATTTCATGTAAGAGTTGGTCTCATCCAACTCATCTTCACTTTGAGAGCATAGCCCTTTGAGGACCAGCCTTTTGGAGGAGGGCTCCCTTGGGACTCCCCAGCTTGCCTGGTCCCTAGGTGGTGTTTTCTATTTCTCCCATAAAGGGCTGTCCAAGAACAGTGTCAATGTTCTAGGATTGACAAGTGTCTTCAAGGCTAAAGCTCCCTCCCTGCTTATTTCACATCTCTGGCTTGGTACTTTCTTACTAGCTTGTCAGATCTTTGATGCTTTTAAGACTTTAAAAAAAAAAATTGAGTGCATATATCTTTTTGATAAAATGACTTCTTTTCCTTTGGGTAGATACCCAGTAGTGGGTTTGCTGGGTCAAATGGTAAATATTTGAGGAATCTCCATACTGCTTTCCATAGAGGTTGTACTAATTTGCAGTCCCACCAACAGTGTATAAGCATTGCCTTTCACCACATCTGTGCCAACATTTGTTGTTTTTTGATTTTTTAATAATTGCCATTCTGATAGGGGTAAGGTGATATCTCATTGTGGTTTTAATTTGCATTTTCCTAATGATTAGTGATGTTGAACATTTCTTCATTTTTTTTTCTTGGTCATTTGTCTATCTTCTTTTGAAAGACTTCTGTCCATGTCTTTTGCCCACTTTTTAATGGGGTTGTTTTTTTCTTGTTGATTTGTTTGAGGATTCTGGAATTAGCCCTTTATTGGATGTACAGTTTATGAATATTTTCTCCCATTCTGTAGGTTGTCTGTTTACTCTGTTGATTATTCCATTTGCTGTGCAGAAGCTTTTTAATTTAAATGTTTATTGCAGCACAATTTACAGTCGCAAAGATGTGGAATCAACCTAAGTGCCCATCAATTCATGAGCGGATTAAGGAATGTGGTGTATATATACCACAGAGTACTACTCAGACAAAAAGGAATAAAATAATGTCTTTTGCAGCAACTTGGATGGAACCAGAGACCATTATCTTAAGTGAAGTATCTCATAAATGGAAAAACAAACACCATATGTACTCTGTAATAATTGGGAACTAATCGATGGGCATACCTGAGCACAGAGAGATGCAAAAGTCACTGGAAATCATGAAGGGCGAAGAGGAGGGGGTGGAGGAGAGGAATAAAAACCTACCTATAGAGTACAATGTACACTATTTGGGTGATGGGCACACTAATAGCCCTGACTTAAACATTATAAAAGCTATCCATGTAACAAAAATATTTGTACCCCCTTAAAATTTTGAAAAAAAAAAGACTTAAAGAATATATATATATAACTAAGACAGGATAAAATATGTTTTATCTATATATTTATATTATATCAAAATATAAAAGTATATTTTATTATATTAAAATATAAACATATTTTATAAATATGTATTTATATATATTTTATCAAGTCTTAATTATTTCAGGGGAAGGTTATTGTGAATAACTTTTTAAAGAAACAGGAAATTTCTTCCCAGAATTTCTTTGTTGGCCATGATCATAGATATTTTTAATAAGGACAAACAAGTGATTCACCTGTTACAGACAGAGAAGCAACCTGGAATGCAATCCATTCATTCATTCACCTGACAAACATTGCTAAGTACCTACTACTATGTGCCTGTCACTGAACTAGGACTTGGGGAGACAGAGAGATGATTCTTTTCTTCCAGGAGCTCTGTGGCTACCAAAGTGAGAGCTACCAAAGAGGATTTTCACAGAGAACCTCAGGGACCCTCAGATCAGCCACTTCCTCAGACTGGGGGTGGTGGCGGGTGGGAGAGAGTAAAAGCAGGATTCCCTGAGGACATGACATATGAGCTGAGGTTTGAAGAACTGGCAGAATTCATTCTCGCAAAGAAAAAGGACTGTCAAAGGGCATCCTGGGCTAAGAAAGCCGTATGTGTGAGGGGAAGGAGACACGAGAGGAAGTGGCACGACTGGAAGGGCAGTAAGGAGTAGGAGAAATGGGGTGGTGAGGCAGAGAGGGTCAGATCAGGGGGCTATGGTGTGTGTGTGCCTAACAGCCTACATTTTATCCTCTAAGCAATGAGGAACCATGAAAGTGTTTTAAACAGGAGTAATATGATCCAGTTGGCATTTTAGGAAGACTACTGCAGGGCCTGCAAGGAGAGTCACTTCCAGGGGCACGAGATTGGTGGCCAGGACACCAGTGAAAAGGCCACTGTGGTTATCTGGTCAGGAGGTGGTGAAGGGCTGAGCTGGGGCAATGAGTGGAGAAGATAGGTTTGACTCATTTTTATTTATCTTGCCAGGGAATTATTGTGATTCTTTAACCCAAAATTCACGTTTTAATTCTGAAAAACTCTCAGTCATTATCTCTTCAAATTCTGCCTTTCTCCCATTCTTTCTTCCTATAATTATTAGCCGCATTTGGACCTTCTCATTCTCGACCCCATATCCCTTCTTTCCTCATCTTTTCTTTTTATCGCTAGTGTTACATTTGGTATAATTTTTTCAGATCTGCCTTCCAGTTCATTAATCCTGCTATTGAACTAGCCATTATAATGAACCAGGTGTGACACCTTGGGCAAGTTACAAGAGGGATTAACTCTGTGCTTCAGTGTTCTCATTTGAAAATGGGGATAACAAAACCTACATCAAAGGGTTATTATGAAGATTTGATGCATTAGGACAAGTAAAAGCTGAGAATGATGCCTGATACAAAGTAAGTGTTCAACAAGTATTAGCTATTATCTTTATTATTTCGTTTCTGGAAATAATTTCCATTTCTATTTTATTTTCTTTAGTGTTCCAGTTCACTGAGTACAGATTAATGCATTGCCTTAACATGAAAACTAAAGTGAAGTTAGTGTTCTACTTGACAAATTACAAGTGTAGACTCTTCTGGCCAGTATTTCCCTAAAGTTTTAGGCCATTCTTCTACCGACCATTGTCATTCCCATTCATTTTTGTAAAAATTATGTCAGAAGGAACATAAGAGTACAGATTTATTGACCTGTTCTTCACCTTTTGACCTGTGACATGAATAACATTTATAGGGTAAATACAACACAGGGCCTCTAACAGCAGCAGTTGATAATTTTATAAGCTCTGCACTTTAAAGTGATTGCAAGAGTAAGTGTTACTAGATAATTCACTAACGAGTCAGAAAATAATTTCCAGTGGGTGAGTAGGAATGTGCTGTCCTCCTTTTAAATATCGTTCTTGAATGAAGCAATACTACCTTGGATAAGCTGCTTATATAGTCTTCTATCACCCCCAATTTAGAGAATAGAAAAATAGGAGTTTACTTATATGAAGATGATGTGGCCACATTATTTAATTAGTAAAAGAATGACTCAAGAGCAACTATTTTAAAATCAGTTATAACTTTTAGAAGACATTCTTCTCTAACATTTAAATGGCTTATAGGTAATAATCGTATATAACAAGTCAACTTATTCATCAATACCTAGAATTCATTTTAGAAGACATTTATCTTAGGCGAGTCAACAGAAACTTACAGTGCTCAAAGTCAGATATGCTACACTAGCTAAGGAAGGTATTTCATAAGATCCCCTTGAAAATAATTTTCAAACAATGATTTTGGCCACATTCCTATGTGGCACTTGTGAGGCCTATCTTTGTGTTAAAGTCAACCCAAAGGGGAACTTGGAACTTGAATACTTTTAAAATCATGGCATTCAGTAGCTTGGGAAAGCTGCAGAAAAGAAACTAGTGAACCTGAGGTGCCTCCTGCTGACTTCGCAGGCACAGGGTTACAGCTGCAACTCTAGAGACACCAGAATGGTGACATGGTCCCTGAGGAAAAGCAACAACGTCTACAAAAACTCAAGTAACCTCCCCTCAAAACAAACAATGATAAAACCACATAGCTAAGTTGTATTTTTGACACTGTTTAAATAGTAATTGTTATTAATAATATCATGACTTGATTACCTAATACTTAGGAGAAAAAAAAAAACCTCTACAAATGAGCTGAAAAAATCTGCTTTCAGGCAAATAACGTAACTGAGGAAAGGTAAGCAACATAAGCCTTCATAAGTCTACCTGAAAGAAGCATATGTCTTGCTGTATGTAAATTATACTTGCTACACCCTTGATCTGCTACATTCAAAGTAAATTCTGTGCAAAATTCTCCTATACTGATAGCTTAACCTTAAAAAAAAAAACCCAAAAACCTATATTGCATACTATTAATATGTGAGTGCACAATTAAAAATGCAGAAGTGAGGTAAACTAAGAACAGGGTGTTCAAAGTGCTGGGGAAAGCAAGAGGAAATAAAGGCAAAAGATGAAGCCAGTTTTTAAAAAGGTGTTTGTATCATGGTGCAAAATGATGCAAGTATATAAGCAGACAACAGCTCTAGCAGCAGGATTTAGAATAGATTTGTAGGAGAAAGGAAACAGAAGGGTGAGCTCAGAAGATTAAAGATTCGATGGCAGCCATGAATATTGGCAATGTTATACAATTGACATCCATTTTAAGCTTTTGGGGATAACAAGAAGAAAAAAGGAGACATTCGAAAAGTTATGACACATCTCTGCTCAGATTCCTTAGCATTCTTTTTATTACGGTATATAAGAACCTTACCATTGGCCTTAATCCACTTTTCCTGTCCTGTTTTTGTCATTCTTTCCCCACATGTTACACTTTACACATAAAACTATTTGCCACCCCCTCAAATTACCATGGTTTTGTTTACAGGCTGTTGTATAAACTGTTTCCTCTGCCTAAAACGTTCTTTCCTCTTTATTCTACTTCTAAAATGATCCTTTAAGGTCCACCTCAAGTGGAACGTTTCAGGCTCCCTGACATCTCGTTGGCCCCTTATCTCTGCTCCTCTAACCTGTGCGTGCGCTTTTCATTGAGCATACCCTCCACCGTCCGGCAATAATTTGTGCACACCTGCTTCCTTATCCTGCCCTTCACTGTATCCTGCCTGCATCCTGTCTGGATCACTGCAGCAGCCTCGTAACCACAGAAACCAGTTCAGTCTATAACAAAATGCAACACAATGATGAGTTGTTTTGCAGCGCAACAGATTCCCAGCTTGGCAGGCCGTGTAAACTGAGCATGGCCAGGTGAACCAAGCATGCCTGACCTGTGATCCCAGGGCCCGCCAGAAAGAAAAAGGCAGCCATAGGCAGAAACTAAGTACTCAGAGGAACAGGGACTGAATTAAGAAGCAAGTTGTGTCTTGTTTTGTTGCAATGTGAACTTAAGAGCCAAGGACTCATCACTACCCCTTTGCATGACCTAATTACATCACATCTCACAGCATTTTCTCATCTCTCCCATAGTAACTCTCTGCCTATAAAATCTGGCCCCTAGACTCCAGCTTGGGGAGATAGATTTGAGTGTTGCCTCCTGTCTACTTGCTAAGTCGACCTGCCACAAAGCCTTTTCTTTTCTCAAAAGCTGGTGCCATGGTGTTGGCTTCTACATGTGTCAGACAGCAAGCCCATTGCTCGGTAACAGCCTTCTCACAGGTATCCTGGCCCCCAGTCCCAGGCCCTGGAAGTGTTTCTCCCTGCGAGTGCTACAGTGGCCTTCTTAAAATGTTGATTGGATCATATCACTCCTGCTTATACCATTTTAATGGGTCCCTAGGCTAAGAGACAGAAACAATATTATGGTCACATTTATAGCCCAGGGACCATGGCAAAAGAATCTTAAAACGGTTCAAAAGGAAATAAGTTTGATAGAAAAGTAAGAAGAACCTGGGAGTCACCCAATGCCAGGAATACAGATTTCACCCAGTAAAGTATATTTAATAATATAATGAAGAAAATTATAATTAAAAAAAGCACAGAGAAAATTCTAGATTAGAATGATGATTACTGAGTTATCACCCTAAACTTGCCACTTATCCTCAATTGCACAACAGGCAGTTGATTCCAGGTGGTTGATTTGGGAAGGGAAGAACAGTAAATTAAAAGAAGCACTGCACAATGTGTCTTCTTTTCTTCATTAGACTGCTCTATGATTTAACTCCAAAATCCTAGAAGTTCAGTGAATGGCTAAAAAAAAATTTCTTCCAGTAAGAGGTACAAATCAAGACAGGCTACTTGGATTTTGCTGTCATTTAATTTACCTAGAGAGTACAGGAATATTGAACAATAGGTTTTCTAAGCCTTCAAATAAGGCTTGATAAATAAGGATTGATAAAATCTTGTGGTATACTCCTAAGATTCACGTTGATTCCGAGAATATAGGCAAGCATCAAGATGTCATTAAAAAGCTTAAATACAAAACAGATAATAACTTAAAATACTGCCTCTAAAACCAAAAAATAGGACCTTTATAATTATTTTCAAAAATTTTCATGATCCTAATAAACCTGAAGAGTTAAATATGTGGCTATTCAATATTTTAAGAGCTAACGTGGGGAAAAGATCAAAGTACAAACCTTTCAAGTTAATCTTATGCTTCATAAAGGTTTTCTTCTCATTGACAAAATCCCAAACTACCCACACGGAGAGTGCAGGACCTACCGTGCTGCTTGTAAATCTGTTTGTGTAGGCTGTGATGACACCACATTTGCTTCCAGTAAACAGCTGGCAACTGTCAGGCACCCAAGCACAACTAGTCACCTTTGAAAAAAGACAAATCAAAGATTATCATGTTTTAAAAGCACAAGAAATGCTTCTACTTTTCTGACAACTATTTTTAAAAATCTGAAAGTTTCAGGTAAACATTGCACTTAAAATGATTAGAAAGGTACCAGATAGAATAATAGAGTATTCTGTAACTGTAAGCCAAATGCCTAAA
>NW_012152618.1:3594522-3609549 GCF_000956105.1 Propithecus coquereli | reverse complement strand
TCTGATTCTACTTCTTCATTTTATTCATTTTTTACTTAGAAATTACGATTCAGGATCAATTAGATCTAAGGTTGAGAGTGTGTATGTGTGTGTTTTACACATTTATCTGCTTTTTACTTTTATTTCTTTTTTTCTTTTTATGTCTTTGATGGGGAAACAGGGTATACATATAAATAGAGGTATTGCTTCTAATAGTTCTAAAGATTGTTAAGAAGGAGAAGAAGGAAAGATAAACGTGAGTGTAAACACTGGGATTACTCTTTTGGTACAAAACCCTTCAGTCCTAACCACGGAGGTGCCATTCAGGTTTGGGGCAATTTTCTGTGTGGCCTGACAGGTCTTCTTTCAGCATTAGCTGACCCCACCCAGTGCCACATCCGCAGCAGCTGTCCCCAACCGCTCTGCTCCCCTGGTGCTTCCGCAGCTTCACCTCCCCACACCACACTAAGATGAGGTCCTCAGCTGCAGACCTCTTCCTCTGCGCCTCAGCGTGTCTCCCAGTCTTCTCGTTCAGAGGAGGTGCCTGTTTTCAAGCCCAGCCTTGCCCCCATCCCAGGGGTTCCTTGGAACCCTTGTCCTCTCTTATAGTTTCACACTGTCTTTTGCTGGCTTCTTCCCCTGGACTTCAAATGTGTTCAAGTCTCTGCTACCTTAGAAAATGACTTTCTTTGATCCTGATTCTTCTTAGCTCTCAATATACAATCAGGATCCACTGGATCCAATTTTATTTTTTCAGTTTCGTTCCTTAGTATTCTATTTGTCAGGATTAATACTTCATAACTTTTATTTTTTCTTAGAGGTCTTCCAAAGAACAAAGAGAAAATAACTTTTTAAAAATATATAAAATAAAACTCATTTTCTCCTTGCAATTACCATATGGATCTACTGAACCTTTTATAAATTTAAATTACATTGTAAGATTTTTGTTTTTTGTTTTTTGTTTTTTTTGAGACAGAGTCTCACTCTGTTGCCCAGGACGAGTGTGGTGGCGTCAGCCTAGCTCACAGCAACCTCAAAGTCCTGAGCTCAAGTGATCCTCCTGCCTTGGCGTGTGCCACCACGTCCAGCTAATTTTTTTTCTAATTTTAATAGAGACAGGGTCTCACTCTTCCTCAGGCTGGCCTCAAACTTCTGAGCTCAAGCAGTCCTCCCGCCTCGGCCTCTCAGAGTGCTAGGATTACAGGCATGAGCCACCGCACCCAGCCACATTATAAGATTTTAATGATCTTATTTTTTCTATGTCTTGAAACATTTTGTTATTTCATCATTCTAGGAATTATTTTATCACTAAACATTGGCTATTCCCTACTATGCAAAAAAACAAAAAAACAAAAAAAACAACCAAAAACAAACACATTAAGAAAATGGGAGAATGATAGAGTCTCTCGAAAGGGTGATGTAACATGTAAAATAAATCGTCATCTTTTGATTTTCTTATTGCATTGTCCAAAGTATGGTATCATCCTTCAAGAAAATATAAAAGACGACTGGAGACATAATTTCTGCAGTCTGCTTTTAGCTTGCAGGGAACATAGTTGAGAATTCATAATTTTTCACTGTCTACCAATAATAACAAAGAGAAGAAAACTGACAGAGGAAGATGTTTAAAAATTCTGAGGCTAGTCAGAAGATGAAGAGCCATCAGGACTCTAGACTCTAATGATGATGATGAAATTGACTGTATAAGTGAAATCTCAGAGTGTTAGCCTTCATAAAATAATATCCTAGCTGAATTTTCACAAATTAAAGAATGAACAAAAATGTATCCTTAGAAATATATCTAAGGATGAAAATGAACTATCATATTCTCATTCTATTAGTCATTTGACTAGAAGTACTTTATCACACAGTATTTTGCTACAAAAATCTGGAGCATTTTGTTTTACAAAAAGGACTTATGAGAGTATTCTTTCATCTTTATCTATTATGATAAAAATAATTTTGTAATACTTAAAACTTTATGCATTATATATGTGTGTATATATATATATGTATACGTATAGATACATATATATATAATGAAATATATTTCAGCCTTTAAAAAGATGGAAATCCTGTCATTTGCGATAAATGAATAAACCCAGAGGACACAGTGTTCAAGTAAAATAAGCCAGGTGCAGAAGACAAATACTGCATGATCCTACTCATATGTGGAATCTAAAAAAGTCAAAGTACAGAAGCAGAGAGTAGGGCAGCAGTTGCCAGAGCTGGGGGTGGTGGTGATGTGTGTGGAATGGAGAGATGGTCAAAGGGTACAAAAGTTTCAGTTATACCAGATGAGTAAGTTCTAAAGATCTAATGTATAACATGGTGATTATTGTTAATAATATTGTGTTGTATTCTTGAAATCTGCTAAGAGAGTAAATCTTAAATATTTTCATCACCCACACAAAAAATAGTAACTAGTGAGGTGATGGCTACATTAATTAGCTTGATTGTAGTAATCACTTCACAATGTATATGTATATTAAAACATCACATTGTATACCCTAAATATATACAATTTTGTCAATTATAGCCCAATAAAGCTGGAAAAAATAAAAATAAGAACTTTACTTAAAACAATCTTTATTGAAGCTTTGGATCTGCTAAATTACTATTAATAGTTAACTTACTTGGCAAAAACAATTTGACTAAATGCTTGTCTTTGCACTGGAGAAAATATACTAGTGAACTGAAAAGCTTCCTTAAAGTAATTTTCCATCTTTGTCCTCTCTTCACACCACATTTATCTTGTAAGTTTAATCAGTCACAGCCAACTCTTAAACAAATGCAAGGAAAGCCTCATAATGAGAGGAAAAAAGATCTTGACTGAAAGTTAACAATAGGGTGTATCTTTAACACTGCTTTGTCATTCAATTAATGCTGATGAGAATTTCATTTCTTTTTGATCACTTTTCATTGGAAAGTTAAGATGTTTGTAAATCCAGATTATTGACGACAGCAGTGAGCTATATTGGCTCATAAATCTATTTGAGTTATTACATTTTGACAGGTAAATGTATTATATATCTAACTCCCACTGCACATATTTCTCTTTTTTCTCCCAATTTATAACAATCCCAAAAAAGGATACAGGAAGGAACACACTGATCCTATGTTTTTGTGTTTTCATTTATTTTGTAGACTCATTTCCAATTTAGTTATACTGTAGGCTTTGCCATGATTTATGGTTATAGTTTGTTTGTGTTTAGATATATATTTCTGTTTCCATAAAAATACTCTGATTAATGCAGGGTTGATATGTTTCAAAACTAAAAAAATTCTTGTTAAAATTTCTAATAAGGTTGTTTTTCGCTGTCTCTTTATTCTTACTTCTGTCAGTTTCCTGGTAACGTTGTCAGGAATATTGAAAGTTTTGCAAACTAGTCATTGTTCTTCTTGCTTTCACTGCCAAAAACTCCCCCAAAGTAGCTTACTCCATTTTTAAAGAGCTCAGGGAATGGGACACATTTTAGGATACATGAAAAGGCAGCAGGTGTTATGTAGGTAATGAAAATGGTAACAGAACTTCCCATGGCAAGACAGTCAAAGGAAGGCTGTGCATACAACTTAGTCTGTAACAGTGTGGCAGTGCTGAATATTTATGTGGTGTTTTATAGTTTCAAGTTTCTTTCACAAACACAGGAAACATTTTCACAACAGCTTTCTGAGAGAGTAGTGTGAGTAGTATTATCTCAGTTTTAAAGAGGTGGAAAGAAACAAGTTTGGAAAGGTTAAGTTACTCACCAAAAGCTACAGTTAGTAAATAAGAAAGCTAGGACCTAACACAGATCACAGGGCATTAGGCCAATGACATCATGATGCCTGAATACCCAACCCATTTAGGAAAAATCAGGTATAAAAGATGGCACTGTGGTTACAGAAAATGACCTAGTGTCAAAGGTGAGTGAACACTGAGAAGAAAGCAACACTGGTTTTGTTTAAACACTGTGTCCTTCCCTGATGCTGAGCAGGAGATTATGACAATATTCTCTCAGTGAGAAAATGGATAGAAAATAAATTTGGAAGACATAGAACAGCAGTAGTTAGGAAGTCTGTGGCACTATAAACATCAGCTTCTTGACTGGACTCATTGCAGGATATTAAAAACCAGCTGCAATCAGTCTGACTCCTTTTTAAAACATTATATTTAATTATTACAAAGATGACACAAAAAATTTACCTGGTACTGCTGTGAACTTTGTATAAAATTTATTGGAGGCTCACTTTGTTTACTCTTCAACCTTAAAATGTTATCGGCATAACCCCAGCTCAGGATGGCTGACCACTGAATGTCAGTACTGTTCATGCTTCTCACACCTTAAGGAGAAGGAGAAGTAAAAGATGGTTACTGCTCAATTGTTACATGACAGCCAAAAAATTACAGATTAAAGCCTGAATTTACTTAGCAGAATATATCATTTGGAACAAAGTCATCTTTATATCCCTAAGATGGAAAAATTTATTTTAGTTTTATTCATTAGTGCTAATAGAATTTTAAGAGCGGAATTATATTCTTTTTCACTTGGGTTGTTTTGGTTGGGATTTATTTGACTTAGAACTAAAATTTGTTATGAAATTTTTATAATAGACGATGATAGTCAAGCTTACTCTATTCAAGTTCTAAGACACCTTTCTTTTTAAAAATAAATATGAACTAGATACTGTTTAAATAACTTTCTAGATACCGAGTGCTGAATAATCAGTATGGACAACTACTAGAAAGAGAACACTGCTAGAGTAGAAGCAACAGCTACCCTGAGAAGGAATAATTTAATCCTGCCAACTTCAGGACTGTGCATGGTGGATCTTCATTCAAGGAGGTTATGTTCTTCTCTCTCTTTTTTACAACATAGTGTTATGTCCTTTTCACATAAAGCTTTGGAAATTTTGACAACCTTTCCCCATACTATTCATAATCTATGCTGAATATAGCTAAATGCAGCATAAATGCTGTAAATGGTACTGCCCTTAAAACCTGCAATGTTTCAAGTTCTTGAAGGAGAAGGAATGTGTTTTATTTATTCCTGTACCTACCAGAATATCCAGCATATAGAAGAGTATAACAAATAAATATTTCTTGAATGAATCAATGGCACATTGAAAATGTAATTCACAGATTTCTTTCTGTTTTGTTGAGTAAAACACCAAATGTTGACAACATTTGCAACAAAGGAATTAGGAAATACTCACTAAATATAAGCTCCTCTAAATATATGCTGCTAGGGTAAGGAACCACATATGATGAGTCTTGAGACCTCTCCAAATCTACCACAGTATCTGGCAAGTAGCAGGTGTTCAATAACGCACATTTATGATTCCAGTAATGCAAGATGCAGTATCTTTTTTTTTTTCTTTCAGAAAAAGAAACTTCTCCTTTACCTATTAGAACAGTGGATCTTAAACAGGAGCTTGCAAGAAAATTGATTTTTAGCATTTGTAGGCTTGGACTCAAGCCCTAGAGATTCTGATGCAGTGTGTCTCAAGGGAGACCCAAGCAAGTATATTTTGAAAAAAAGCACCTCAAGCATTTCTGAGGCACAGTCAATTCTCAAATAATTGGTTTATATTGGGCTTAAAATCATTAAAACCATCTCAGTGTAGTTGTTAACATTGTATAGCACCTGCATGTACCACACAGCCATTTTATATGACCGTGCTCAATACATTCCAGCTGTTAACAAGTAGAACCTTCATTGCAAACTCCACTTGTTCATAAACACTTCTCTGGGATGCCTATGTGGACTGTTAGTGCTGGGTCTGCACAGCATAAATACTGACCTCGTCCCAGGTCCCAGGACGCTTATAGTCCAATAAACACTTATTAAGCACTTGGAATGAACCAGGCACTGTGCTAATCATTCTCATACATTATTTCATTGAATCCTTACAGTAAATTACTCTGTGAAGTAAATCCTTTTGTTATACCTATTTTATGTATCAAAAACCAAGCTTCACCAAGCCCAGCTTTCCGCCCAGCTAGTAAGCAGCAGAGCAAGGATGCACTATGCCTCCTGAGGCCATGACTAAAGCCGTTACGTTAACTTCTCTGGACATACCTCGATTCTGACAAATCCCAAATACATTCTGCAAGGACGTAAAGTGTAATTTGAATGAACACAGCTATTAAGGGCACACTAAGGGCTTGTGATTGTAGTAGCACAAATAAGATAGGCTGAGAATTACATTTGACATATTTAAGTTCCATAATGTTAAGTGATAATACCAGTCCTTTCCCTTTTGCTCAATGGAGATAACTTTCATGTATTCTAATTAATCGTTTTACAAAGTAAATCATTCCCACATTTTGGTACTTTAAGTATTATTGGTGGTAAATTATGAGGTGTGATACACCTCATAACTAATTGCAGTAAACTGATTATCACAATAATTATGATTAAACAGATTTACCTTATCCTACTTACTCCCTAAACTTAAGTGTATGCATTATTCCTAACAACTATAAAAACAATTATTCATTTAATGACAGAAGTAAGAATGAGCCTAAAAGAACTGTGGCCTGGCCAGTAAACTTAATTTCTTTAAGTGACTGATGTTTGGCCCGGGTGCTGGCACGCTGGTATTGCATTGCAGGTGGAAGGCTACGTACGGACTCCGAGGAGCACAGTACATAGAAGGTGATGTTAAATGCTAGCAGTGCTGACTAAGAGGCATCTGTCCACAAGGTGGCTTTCAGGCACATCTGCACACAACCTGATAGGAACAGATGAGGGCCCTCAGTCATTCGTTTCAGTATCCTAAGTCCATGCCTAGTAAGTAGGGAGAGCTCTTTTGCATCCAGTGAAATGGTTAATTTGGAAGGGCTGAGGGATTACTTAAGTGGAAAATGTCTCTAGTTTTTCAGGGTCTACTTGACATTTAGAAATATCAAGAGGCCTTGACTGCACAGCACTTTTCCACATGTGGCTTTTAGTGAGTTAGTGCATGAGGACTCAGAAGAAGATTGCTTTTCAGGGGCGTATGTTTTTAAAATCTATTTGCAAGTCTACTTGACTCCCTTGTTTGGTTTGTTTGTTTGTTTAAACCAATGGCTATATCTCCTTTTTCCTTTTCTTTTTTTAAGAGATAGGGTCTCGCTCTGCTGCCCACACTGGAGCACCGTGTCACAGTCATAGCTCACTACAGCCTGAAACTCTTGGGCTCAAGCAATCCTCCTACCTCAGCCTCCCAAGTAGCTGGGACTACAGGCACACGCCACCAGACCTGGCTCCATGACTGTATCTTCTGAAGTACTAGATTTGTTGGTCAAATATATCTGTCTTTCCTGGGGTTCAAGAATCTCAAAGTTTACATTTATATCAAATTGATAATGTTTTCATCTTGTGAACATAACCATTCATTCTTATCTCCTTCAAACTCCTCCTCTCATTTCAAACAGCGCTGCACTTAATTCTCATTTTTTTCATGCAGTATGTTTTAATTCCTACTTTGCACTAAATAGCCACAAATTCGAGCAGAGTTTGTCATCAAGGACTCAAACAAATTTAGAAGTAAAACAAAATGACAGCACAGATGAGCAGGAAACATTCAAATCTTATGAAAGATATATCCAGAATGATTTTCATCATGTTTTATTTTACCTTGCTCCTTGCTGTATGTCATCAGAAGACAGAAATTTCGGGACAGACCACAGATTGCTCTGGTGGGCAGAGCCTGGAGAGAACCAAATCTTTCTCCGTGGGGCTGGCTGAAGCAGACCACAGGTACTGGGGCACTTGGGGAACCCACATACTCTCCCCATTTCAAGCCTTTTATCCATGACAAAGGACTCTAAAACCAAGGAAAGTAAAAAGTATGATTTTTAAAAAAAGGTAGTAAATATAGAATTACTTCCAATTTAAATTCTAAACAAAGTAAGAGAAAGTAATATAAATTATAAGTTCTTTGAGGGCAAGAATTATTTTATACTTTTTTATTTCCCTAAGCTTAGCATATAGAAATATGTGTTCCTTATTTGATTTTTATTCTGTGGCTCTGGCCTAACTCGCATTAAAATATCTGGCTAATATTTCAAAATTCCTTGAAATTTGAGCAGAAAAAAAAAGAATTTAAGTGCATTTCTTTCAATCTAGCTGAAATACCTAAAGTTAACATCTATAGGAGGATTGTAATTTGACAATGTGCCAAGCCATATACCATGTGTAGTACAGAAAACCTCACTCAACTATGACTGACTTCAGGGAACACCTCTGATTTGTCTATGTGCCTGGAATATAGTAGGTTCTTAAGAGATGTTTGATGAATATATTGAAAAGTATTTATCTGTGGAGCATACCGAGAGGACTAGAGCATCTCTAGAAAATACTAGTAAGTACTAGAGAAGAAAAGAGATAAGAAGGAGTTGTCAGTGAAAAACAAAAAAGGAGGAGGAGCTTGAACAGTGGGATTTGGGTACAGAAAAATGAGGGAAGACTGTAGAGAGATACCATGTGCTTGCCCATGAACAGTAATGAAAGTTTCCTCCACCTCAAGTAAAAATAGTGATCAAGAAATTTTGAAATCAAGCAGAGAAGAAACCACGCCCTTTTCAAGACTTTCTCCCAACAGTTCTATTCTTTTTGTTCTCTTTTCACTGTTTTATCCTCTATTAATCTCTTCTTTTTAAATGGATTTTTCCCTCTTTCAGATATTTAAAAGTTTAATTATTTTAACTCTTCAGGGGAAACGTTACATAAATCTAATAAAAATAATATGCTAAGCAATTTTCAGTCAGTTCCACAAAAAACCTAATGATTTTTAGTGAAATTTGCTTATGTTATTTTTCAATGAATGGAAAAAAGGCATTATTGGCCTATATATTATCTTTTAAAAATTTATGCCACTTTAGGACCTCTAATAATTCTGTCAGATTATTTAGGGGACATATGTTAATATACAGTCTTAAATGGTATCAGAATCTAAAAAAGTGAGTATCTCTGGAAAAGCTGAAGAGCTTCAGGAATGCTAAAGTGGGAACAGAGAGGTTAGGATCAGATATTTTGAAAACAAGATTTTTCTAAAATTTTGTCTATCAATGTTAATGTGGAGAAAAACATGTGTGCTGAGCTATAGTTATGATTTATCATTCAAAATTCTTTGCCAGAAAATTCCTTTGACATAAATTGCAGAGTGTAAACTTTTAGTTTTTCAATTACTCACAAAGATACAATGGCAACTGTTTTACATCATGGTATGTATAAAAGAGGAGTGTTTTATTTAAATGCTTTCCATGTAGCTCTGATCGTTTTAGACTTTAATGATGAACTGCAGCTCACACAAGCATATCTGGGTCATCCAGATGACCCCTTTATAACTGAGGACTGTTGTTCAGTTTCAGGGCTGGTGTTTGTATTTTGTGTAGATGTCAAGTGAAGGCCCAAGGAGTCAAGGAGGAGTACTGTGTGGAAGGCTTCATGATGGTTCAAATAAAAAGCAGTGGCATAAATGTCATTACATGTCACACAGACACGCAGCAAGCCAAACTTTCAAGAACTTGTGCTTGAGAAGATATTATTTTAAGAAATAATGCGTGTCCACTGTATGTCAGGCACTGTTGTAGGAACTGAAGATACAGTGATGAAAAAGACAAAGTCCTTGTCTACAGGGAGTTACCACCCTGGCTGGGATGGGAGAGATAGACAAATAAGTAAACAAATACATATACAATATGTCAGGTGGTGGAAATGCTATATGAAGCAAAATGAAGAAGGAGAAGAGGACTGAGAATGATGGAACTGCTGTTTTAGGTATAATCAGAGCTGCATGAAAAGCATTTAAATGGGGCTCAGGCAAGACTCTGAGGAAATGTCTGTGCAGAGACCTGAATGAATTGAGTCAGCAAACTGGGGCTATATCTGGGGACAGGTTATTCCAGGTGGAGGACACAGTGCAAAGGTCTTGAGGTGGGAATGAGACCAGCTGGGACCACATTTCCACTGTGAGCCTTTATATAATATATAACATGCCAACTTAAAATTAGCAATAAGTATAGTAGCAAATTAAATGGCACTTATTAATTTTTAGGGATGTACTATAAAATTATTTTGACATATTAAAGTAACAGATTGTAGTTAAAAAGTGACCCTGGTAATGACAGTGACTAAAATGATTTGTGAGGCTTCAGAAGCACGAAATCAAAAAATATAGCTTTCTACTATGAAACTCAATATTGGTGATTTAGTTTTAGTAAACAACATTGTCTATCATATTAATATTTTGAAATTAAATTTTATTGGTTGAGTAAGTTTTATTTGTATTTAACATGTAAATTTGACATATGTGAGCTATGAGCATAAAGAATTTACATCTAGTGTTCTGTCTGACATAAAGTAATACTATTACAAGGAAAAATTGTCAAAACAAGGTCTGTGAAAACATTTCCTCTTCAAACGGATCACAGATTACTGCAGTTTGAGACACACTGCTTTATTTCATTCAAGGTCTTTCACAGCCTCTTTTCTTTACCGTGTCATTTCTTTATGATTTCCTTCTGCAAACTCTTATAACACTTTACAATTCACATTTTACCATGTTATGCTGCTTTTATAATGAAGAATTGAGTTGAAGATTAAAATTCATTTTACTTTTAAGGCTTGCTTGCTTTATTTTTCTACTTCAAAGTAAAAATTATACCTATTTCCTATTTTTAGAGATAATACTTTTTATGATTACAATCTGGAGAGGCCAAAGAAAAATATGTAAAGTTCCCCCTTAAGTGTAAACCAGAACATCCATACCGCTGGTCAGTCCTTTTGGTTGAAGATGATAACCAGGACCGGGCTACGCATGTGTACACTGGCATACCCATGCTTAAACTGCTCTCTAGTACTGACGGTTCCTCCCCTCTTGTTTGCAAAATCCTGTTATGTCACTGTGTTGGGAAGCTTTCCCTGGTAATAACCCTTCTCTCTGCTCTCTAAGGGAGTCCACTGTCTGACACGATCAATTCGTTTTTCCTTTAAGCTCCACAAAGCACTCTCTTCATATCCCTGACACAGCATTTACCTCGCACAGGATATTGCTTTTGCTGCCTGCACCTGTCTTGTGCCAGCTGGTGCACAGCCTTAGGCCAGGACCATGCTATTCATTTCTGTGTCCCTAGAGAGCCTAGAAGAGGGCCTGGCATTGCGGGAGTCTAATCAGGTTTTGCTGAATTCTATTGAAATCCAAATGACATACCGGATAGGTGATTTCTTTGACCTGTTCTCGAGTCTCTCTGAAAGCAAACTGCACTAACAACCCCACAGCAGCTGGAAGCTCTCCTTCAATGTTGAGCTTGGCTCCAGGTCTGCTTGCATGAGCTGTGTGGAACAGCTGGCGAGGAGTCTGCCCATAGGTTTTTATCATGGTCTCCAGCGCCCGTCTTTGAACTGGATCTTCAACTGCAGAGACATCCATTCCAAAATATGTCTATATAGTACAAGAGGAAAAGAACAAGAGACATGTAGCATAAAGCAAGACTTGGCAATAATACCAAAGGGAAAAATAATACTTTCTTTTCTTTTCTAGCCAATGGTTTACTCCTCTCTATTTCGAATGGAAATTATTCAAAATTGTTTTTGATCATAATCATCTGAGATCAGAATAGCATTAATCAATGTTTCTGAACAGGTGAACAAAAATAGTGTATCTTAACTATTGGTTTAAATTAGGTATCTTTATAAAAGTCCTTTCTAATTTAAGACCTGAGAATATGTATGACTTCATGCATAATACCAAGTTATTGAAGAAGTTGCTTGTCCAAAGTGATGTATAGGAAAAGGCAAAATGAAGTTAAAAAAACAATGCTAGTAGGTAGTTCAAGAGAACATTATTTAGGTTCTAAAGAAAATTGTTAAGTGATTCTGAAAGAACAGCAATGAAAATTATAAGCTCTTTAATGTAAAGGGTATTATTACATGTTTTCTCTTAGTGTTGTCATCCCCTAAAATCAGATAAAGAGCAATGTGCATTTACTTCCTTATTTCTAAAGCTAGCAGTCAGTAGCTGAGTACAGATTGGCCATATTTTGTGCATATCTACTTTAACAGTTTAGCTTTTAGCATTTAATCAATCATAGCAACTTTCATTTACATATCTAGATATAACATTTCTGTAAGTGCCAAAATAAAATTTCAAAGATACTTCACAAGTTAAATAATCTTCAACACTACGCCCCTCACCATCACTCCCAGCACCAGGGATCAAATATTTGTTACAGATGCATATCTAAGCAGGGCATTTGTAATGGTTATTTGACTTAATGTACTAAAAGAAAATTCAAATGATGACTGATATAATCCTATAGCCAAAACTCTTTTAAAATCTATTTTTTCTCCCATTCTGTAGATTGTCTGTTTGCTCTGTTAATTATTTCCTTGGCGGTGCAGAAGCTTTTTAATTCAATCAAGTCCCATTTATTTATTTTTGTTGTTGCTGTGATTGTCATTAGGGTATTCTTAGTAAATTCTTCGCCTAGCCTGATATCTAGAAGAGTTTTTCCAACATTTTCTTCTAGAATTCTTATGGTTTCATGCCTTACATTTACGTCCTTTATCCATCTGGAGTTAATTTTTGTGAGTGGTGAGAGAGATGAATCCTGTTTCATTCTTCTGCACGTGGCTATCCAGTTAGCCCAACAACATTTATTGAATATGAATTCTTTTCCCCACTATATATTGTTGTCTGCTTTGTCAAAGATCAATTGGCTCTAGGTGGATGGTTTTATATCTGGGTTTTCTGTTTGGTTCCATTGGTCTATGTCTCAATTTTTGTGCTGATACTATGCCGTTTTGTATACTATAGCCTTGTAGTATAGTTTGAAGTCTGGTAATGTGATACCTCCTGATTTTTTTCTTTTTGCTCAAAACTGTTTGCTATTCGGATTCTTTTCTGGTTCCACACGAAGCGCAGACTTATTTTTTGTAGATCTGTGAAATATGACATTGGTATTTTGATGGGGATTGCATTGAATCTGTACATCACTTTGGGTAGTATGGACATTTTAACAATATCGATTCTATTGATCCATGAGCATGACATGCTTTTCCACTTGTTTGTATCATCTGCGATTTCTTTCCCCAAGCTATACCTCCAATAAAGGACTAATAATCAGAATCTACAAAGAACTCAAGCAAACCAGGAAGAAAAAAATCAAACAACCGCACTAAAAAGTGGGCAAAAGACATGAACAGAGCTTCTCAAAAGAAGACAGACGAATGGCCAATAAACATATGAAAAAATGCTCAATGTCACTAATCATCAGGGAAATGCAAATCAAAACCACAATGAGATATCACTGTACCCCTGTTAGAATGGCTTTTATTAAAAAGTTCAAAAACTACAGATGATGGCGTGGATGCAGAGAGAAAGGAACGCTTATTCACTGTTGGTGGGACTGAAAATTAGTACAACCTCTATGGAAAACAGTATGGAGATTCCTCAAAGGAATTAAAAATAGACATATCATTTGATCTAGCAATCCCACTACTAGGTATTTACCCAAAGGAAAAGAAGTCATTTTATCAAAAAGACACCTGCACGTGAATGTTTATTGTAGCACAATTCACAATTGCAAAGATGTGGAATCAACCCAAGTGTCCATCAATTCATGACTGGATTAATAAAATGTGGTATATGTATACCATGGAGTACTACTCAGCCATGAAGAAGGATGACTTAATGACTTTTGCAACAATTTGGATGGAACTAGAGACCATTCTCCTAAGCAAAGCATCTAAAAAATGGAAAAATACCACATGTTTCACTATTAAATTGGAACTGATGAGCACACATGTGCACAGAGGGAAGTACATCTCAAAGGAAATCAAGGGGGGTGGGTGTGGAGGGGATGGGCAAAAACCACCTAATGGGTACAATGAACACTATCTAGGTGACAGGCACACTTTTAACCCTGACTCAAGCATTACAAAAATGATCCATATAACCAAAAACATTTGTTCCTCCATAATACTTTGAAATTTAAAAAAAATTATTTTTAAATATGGCTTCTTTATAGTCTGTGATATCGGTTTCTGTGTATTAGTGAATGATGAATTAAGGTCAAAAGGCATTTCTATATGCCTTTTAAAAACATTAACATTTATTTGTACTTAATTGTTAGCAGACATTATCCTATATGAATTTCCTTCCTCATTTATGAGGTTGGTATAACAATTTACATTTTACTAATTTGTACATTTAGGTACAGAGAGGTTAAGCTATTTGCCCAAGGTCACACGACAAGTGACAGAGTCACAGAGTGAGGATTTGAACTCAATTCTTAATTCAGAGACTGTGTACTTAATCACTACTTTGTTTTGTTCCATGAATTGAATTTTATTAAATTCTTACAAACAATGGCATAAACTTTATCTTTTTAAAAGTACTGAAGTCCCAAAGAATTAGTGAAAATTCCATTCGGATGAGAATTACCTTGTATATTTAGTCTTCGGATACTTTTAATGTCAATTTTATATAAGAATAACTGAAAAGATGGTGCAGGATTATAGGCACAGAGTATATTGAGGTTAATGTCAAAATTCTTAATTGCTTTAAAAGTCGCATTTTAGGATCAAATGTAAATGAAGCAAGAAAACTATACCTGAAGCTCTGTCTTTATTTGATACTTGATGGGGTTTAGGACATGCTACCCCAAAATATGGCACATTGGCATATTGAATACTTTAAGTTGAAGGAATCTGATGAACAGCATGTGCAGAAAGGACCTTTTGACCTTTCCCTGAAGCAGGTTATAATACCTTCATAGGAGAGGTGCCTTTCCTGTACCCACAGGAAAGGGGCATCCTTATTTCTGAAGACAGAAGGACACAGAGAGGAATCTGAACAAACAGGTTTTGCTATTTCCCCCAGTTGATTACACTTAGCTCACACTTCATGACTTTTCAGTCTTCAAAAAATCTAGCATAAAAACACCCAGGTTTAACCACTTGTTAGAGGCTTTATTTCCTTAGGAAGCTTCCCATGTCACATAAAACTTGTATTACATAAATTTGTATGTTTTTTCTTGTTAATCTGTTTTTCTTTTCTTTTCTTTCTTTTTTCTTT
>NW_012152618.1:3583558-3593042 GCF_000956105.1 Propithecus coquereli | reverse complement strand
AGGCTGGTCTTGAACTCCTGAGCTCAAACAATCCGCCCGCCTCGGCCTCCCAGAGTGCTAGGATTACAGGTGTGAGCCACCGCGCCCGGCCAGGAATATTAATTTTAATAGCAAACAAATCCTAGCTAAATATCCAAAAATAGAAGACTGGTTAAATAAATTATCATATAGTCACACTTTAGAATACAGCTGGAATCCCTTATCTGAAATGCTTGGGACTAGAAGCGTTTCAGATTTCTGATTTCTTTTGGACTTTGGAATATTTGTATTATATACTTACTGGTTTTGATAAGGAAGACCCCCATCTATTATCTGGCACATCAGCCACCTGAGACCACACTCCTCAGAAGACCCTCAGCAACATAATACTAACCTATTACCTGGAGCATCAACTAACCTATTACCTGGAGCATTAGCCACCTGAGACCTCACCCCTCGGACCACCGCGACCTAATAAAAGTGGGAAAAATTGGGAAGACAGGGCTCAGAATTTGGTGGCTAGACCCACCCCTCTGAGCCCGCCGGCGAATAAACCTTGAATAAACCTTGATTCTTCAACTCTCCAAGTGCCCCTCAGTTTGTCCTCAGAACCACCGGCTATAACACTTGCTGTAACAGTTTAGTGTCTCTAACCTGAAAATCTGAAATCCAAAATGCTCCAATGAGCATTTCCTTTGAGTGTCATGTTGGTGCTCAAAAAGTTTCTGATTTAGGAGCATTTTGGATTTTGGGTTTTTGGATTAGGGATGCTCAGCTTCTAGTAAGTAGCCATTAAAAATCATGTAGAATGATAACTAATGACTTGAATATATTTAAAACTACCTTGTTCAGGGAGAGAAAAAGGTTACCAAATAGTATTAATATTATTATTATATAAATGGAATATGTATTTATATAGAAAAAAGTCTGGAAGATGGTTTCAATATTTATCTCTGGATGGTGATGTTAGAGTTGATTTTTAAATTTCTTCCTTTTCCTAGTCTGTATTTTATACATTTTTCTAAAGAGCACAAGTAATTTTTTCTGAAATAAGGAAAAATAATGCCATTTAAAAATAGAACGTATGTGTAGAATAATGCACTGAAAAGAGTGAACATAGCAAGCTTGACTGCTATCCTTGGAAAGGCCTGCTTGCAAGGTTAGCCTCTGGCTGGTGTCTGGGAACTTGGATTTTAGAAGAGTTCCCAACAGTCCCTAACTGATAAGAGAGGCTTACTGTGCCTGAACAGTATGTACAAACAATGAGGTTTATGCTGAACACCTGCATTCCTTCTGGGAGTCTGGAATTTCAGTATGTACAAGGCAGAGGGTGCCTACATGACTAGCACCCAGTAAAAACCCTGGCTACTGTAGTCTCTAATGAGCTTCTCCGATAGACAACATTTCACATATGTCACCACAACTCATTGCTGGAGTGACTGAATCACTCATTCTTTGTGATTCACCAGGAGGAGACACTTGCAAGTATGTGCCTGGTTTCTCCCAGACTTTGCCCCATGCTCCTTTACCCTTTGCTCTGTGGTCCCCACCCCCCAGGCTGTGGAGTGGTGCCAGTCCATGGCCTATTAGGAACCAGGCCACACAGCAAGAGGTGAGCAGCAGGCTGTGAATGAGCTGACCCAAGTTTCATCTGTATTTACAGCCGCTCCCCATTGCTTACGTCACCACATAAGCTCCACCTGCTGTCAGATCAGCAGCAGCACTAGATTCTCATAGTAGTGTGAACCCCCCTACTGTGAACTGCGCATGCGAGGGATCTAGATTGCGTGCTCCTTATGAGAATCTAATGCCTGATGATCTGAGGTGGAGCTGAGGCAGTGATGCTAGCGCTGGGGAGTGGCTGCAAATACAGATTATTATTAGCAGAGAGGTTTGACTGCACAATAAATGTAATGCACTTGAATCATCCCCAAACCATCCCCCACCCACCATCCGTGGAAAATTTGTCTTCCATGAAACAGTCCCCTGGTGTCAAAAAGACTGGACTTCTGCCTTTGCTGATTTTGCTTTGTATCATTCACTGTAATAAACCTGAGCTGCTGAATCCTTAAGTCCGCCTAGTGAATCATCAAACCTGTGGGTGGTTTTGGAGAACTCCTGACACAGATAGTAACTTATTTTCAAAGAGATGAAATATGAAACCTGAAAAATACTGAGTAACACTTTAATATTATTGCCAATTCTCATTAATAACTTGCGTACTTTAAAGGAACAGCCTAACGGCTAACCTTACGATATTCAGATTCTATCTTATATAAATGTAGATTATTTTAAAAGAGTCACTTACAGCAGGATGAAAAACATTGATGGCTTGAACAGAAGCCTTCCCCTTTTGCTTGTACCCAAACACTAAGTCAATCCACTGACAGATGTTCTGGGACACGTAGTCAGACTCTAGAGCCTGCCGATGGATGAGGATGAAAAGACGAGGATCATTGCGTGCCCAAGGAGGGAGGTTGACGTGATTAACCCGTTCACCATTCTGACGCACACCAAAATCAAAACCTAAAAGAGAAGATTAATATTAATGTTTACCTTTCCAAAAGCATGCTTTATTCAGCCCACAGGAAAGGTCTTAAGAATTCACAGAAACAGTTGATTATGTGCTATAATCAGAAAAAGGAATAGCAAAGAGGATTTACCTTTTAAATAAGAAAAATCATTGCTTATCTACATACTTACCTACTAGTAGGGCTATGTGCATTAACATTATCCTAATTAAATTTGAGATCTTTCAGCTTTATCCTTCTACCACTACATAACATATTGAAGAAAAGCAGAAAGCCATTGCCTAGTAAATCCAATATTTTCACTAATCAAATGTTCAAATACAACAAGTGCTTAAATATCTATTCATCTGTAAACTTGATTAAAATCAAACTAAGGCTTTGTATAAGCATTTCTGAATTATTGGTATTGATATTTTAATAAATTTAATATTGTTTCTATTTAATAAATATTAGTATTCTGTAGTTTAAAAAACTCAACTACTACAAAGTATATACATTCGTAGAATGAATTGTCATAGTCTATTAATTTTATGGTAAGTTTATAGGTCTGTTCTGACTTCTTTTCTACTAAGCATTCTACTAAGCATGTCTACTAAGACAACAAAATTATCCAAACACATGGAAAAGAGGGTTCTTCTATGATGTAAATTACCTAATATCTAATTGTCTCATTAGTCTGCTAGTATAAACAAAAATATCAGAAGTGTTTATTTTAAAAAATTATCCTAAATGTTACCTTTGAACAGAAATGGCTTGTTGTGCTACATTTTACGGTGTGCTGAAGACCATAACAGAATGAAAATTAAAAAGGATCTTTTAAAACCTAATTAAGCTCCATATAAAATGAAGGTCTATTTTTTTATCTTGTGAAAACAGTTAGAAGGATCTTCATGAAACTGTCTGGAATTACTTTGAAATGATAGGACGTAGAATATAAACCAAGGGCTTATACAAAATTCATATGGAATGGGGGTGAGGCATCTCAGAAAGCTCAGCAGTCATCATGCAGAGCAGCTGCAGGGTTGGTTTAAGATGAACTGGCTGAGCACCTGCAGAACTCTATGTGTGCAGCTTTGGGAGAGGCAGCAGCAGGAACTTATCTACTTAACAACAGCGAAGGAGGCATCTAAGGGCTGGGCTGGGAGGGGCTGGGTAGTAGCCGCTTTCTACAAACTAAATCATTCCCAACTTTCAGGTGTTCTGGGGCACATCATAGAGGTGGACACTCCTCATCTAGAGCAGATGACTGAGGTACAATGAGAGGCCTAGAACAATGTTGGTAGGAAATGATGTGACATGCGCTGTAGAAAATAATATTTTCCAAAAATGGCTACAATATTCCCTGTCTTGAATGCTTTTCCAAAATCTTGCTACTCTCCATCACGTGGCAAATCTTCCTTTTAATCTGGGCAGGCATTTGTGACTTCCTCATCCAATGGAATGCAGTGGAAGTGATGCTGCATGACTGCCAAGGCTAGGTGGGAAAAAGCCATGCAGCTCCTGCTAGTCTCTCTCGGGACACGTGCCTTTAGAACCCCGAGTTGCTAAGTAGGATATCCAGGGTTGCTATGCTGTGAGGAAGCTCAAATTAGCCTATATGGACAAACCACATGGAAAAGCACTGACACTGCATGAAGAGGAAGAGATGTCTGCCAGCTACCTGCAGCTCCATTCCCTGCCTGTTCCAGCTCCAGCCAATCTGAATGCAACTGCATGAGAGACCCTGAGCCAAAGCCACCTGACTGAGCTGCACCTGAATTTCTGACCTACAAAGACTATGATAGATAATAAATTTATTACTCTTTTAAGCCATTAAGTGTTGGGATTATTTGTTACATAGCCATAGATAGCTGGAACATACATGTAAGAGACCATGGACAGGGAAAACAAGCAGTAGATTTAAATATGAGTCCCAAATTGAAAGTCACAAGGCAGGTATTCCAATTGCAGATGTTGATATTTGACTGAGGCATTTCTCACTTGGGCAACACTATAAAACATGCTCCAGGGTAACTAGCAATATGGATTTATTAATGATTCTCCAAAAATCTCAGAGAGGATAGTTAGTATAGAACAAAATGCTAAAGTAATTTGCCCAACACCAACTCCCCTAAACATATAATTCTCAATTTCATATGTTCCTAAGGGTCACATAACAATATGGAATTAAGCAATGTAGGAAAATGACCAAAAGATACCCCTTAAAGGGTTAACTGATGTTCTATTTAAAAACAGGTAAGGTTGGCCAAGATTGTTGGTCATTGGCATCACAGAAAATTTGTTTTTTCTTTTAGTATTCCTTTCAGTTGTTAGATAATTCTGGTTAGAGTATTTTATTTTTATTTCCATCATTCTTCATAAAATAACTAAGATTTTTAGTTAATTTACATTTCTCCTTCAATAGTCATACTAATTATTTTTTAATGAATATATTATAACCTTCGTATTCAGAAAAAAGAATAAAGCAATTTATATAATAAAATTAAAACATGTTTACAAATAATTTTAATAGTTAATATTTACAGCCTTTCAAATATACTTAATCCTATAAAATACTTAATATCCTCAAGCTTATTTGAAAATAAAATTATATACTTGATAAAGGTATTTCTCTTATTTGGGAACTCAGATTTTAGAACTTACAAAAACTATTTTTATTTTTGGAAAATAATAAAATAACCACAAACCCTCAGAAATGTAAATTAGAAATAATTTGTTGCTATACCTTCACGATTAACTAAGAACTCTGGAAGATAGAAAAACTCTGGGATAAGTTCTTTCACATCAGTCATAGACTCAAAAGATGAGAGGCGCCAAGTTGTATTTGTAGAATGAAAAGTTCTGTCTGGAATGTCAAAACTTTGATCTATAAAGAAATACAAATAACATAATTAAGACACAAAGACCTAATTCCATTTGAGACCTGTCATAATTAATTTACTTTTGCTACTTCAGAAAGATGAAAATAATGTTCATTTTGTTTGCTCATAGTCTAAAAGAGGTTATTCATATTCTTGAAAATAAATATTTCTATAAATAATTTGAGATATTACATTATTTTTCATCTATATTATGCTTTCATAATACAAATAATTAGATGAATTTATATCATTTATTTGTTTAATTGATTACCTTCTGTCTACCCAAGTAGAAGGAAAGTTCCATAAAAGCAGGGGCCTGGGTATCACCCACACCTAGCACATAATGAGTACTCAATAATGATGTATTTATTGAATGAATGAATAATGAAGAAGGAAAATTAAAGTTCAAGTAGGTAAATAGTTTTTTCTTCATCAAGAAGCAAATTATTCCTTCATCTCTAACTGTTAAGATTATTTTTTTCCCTTCTTTTCTTTTTGGTTTGGGTGTGTATGGGGTGCATTGCTTTTTAGGTGTTCTAACTCTATGCTAAAGAATCGAGTAAAATTCCCTATGAATGAAAATAAAGCTAAGCATAGTCACTCTTTTAAACATTTTTTTCCGGTATAGACCATTAATAATCAAATTAAGAATTTAATTTGGACTCTCTTTTCTGTCAACAATTATCAGACTTTCTAGCCATAAGGAAGGACTAGATTAAATGATATCCAAAAACTGGCCCCTGAAAACAGCAGTGTACATGTTTTTTAGGAACCATGTTGCATCATCTAACACTCTTCTGAACTTGTTGAAATTTGAACACATCTTTTCATTTGGAGACTGGCACAAACTAGTCTCAGCATCAAGCAAAGCACAATTCCAAAACGATGTGTTAAGTTTCTTCTCCAAGCAACATTTACTATTACTTTTATCACTTTCTCATCTACTCTGTTAAGTCAGTTAGCACTGGCTAGCCACTAAATAAAATCTAGGAACAAATAAGGTTTATAAATATTTATTTTTTCTCAGAAAGTATGGAGGGCCATTTAAAGAAATACCTACTAACTCACTGAGGAGAAAAAGTTGTCAATCTAAACAGAATTCAGAAAAATTAAGGCAATTCTGTAAGGCTATGGTGGGGTCACAGAATCCAGAGCTGAGACTAAGGAACTGTGGAACAAGAGAAGCACACTATGGGTTCTGTTCAGATTTTAAGATTCTCTGTAGCTTCCTAAATTTTTTTTAAAAAGTACTACTACAAATTCCTAAAACCTAGAATGTGCATATACTAAACCAGGGGTTCTCCACCAGTAGCACTTTCACCCTCCAGGGATTATTTGGCAATGTCTGGAAACATTTTTAATTCTCACGACTGGGATGGGATGGTGGTGGTATCACTGCCATTAGTGGGGAGAGGCCAGGGATGCTGCTAAATATCCTACAATGCACAAGGCAGCCTTCATGACAAAAAATCATGTAGCATGAGAGGACTACAGTGCCAAGGTTGAGAATCCCTGTACTAAACCGTAAGTCTAGATATAAATTCAAAAGCCAACAAATATCATTTTAAACTAATGAGCTAAAAAAGTGAATGGGGATTGAGGTAGTCCAGGATTTAAAAAAAATCTATTCATAAATACACAATGAAGAAAACATAATATTACATACGAATATATTCATAACAATAATATGAATGAAAAATATTGATAAATTTTAGTTGACTGGGAGTTTTATATTAATGGATTCTTAGGCTACATTAAAAGAAATATAGTCTTAGATGGAGTGAGGTAACAATTCTGTTAAACACTTCAACGGCCTCAAACCACATCTGAAATATTCTTTGTTATTCTGACTGCCATTTTTGAATAAGGACATTCACAAATCAGGACCTGTTCAGAAAGATCTTCAGAATAGTGGCAGGCTTGGAAACCATAGTAAACAAGAATGGCTTACACATTAGTTTTTAAAATACTTTATTAAGTATAAAACTGTCTTATTTATTGTCCAGTATTCCTTGCTGAAGCTGGGAGAAGACCGTGCATATAGGAGGCCCTCAACCTGATGTCAAATTAACCAAGGATAATTAACCAGAGGAAAAACAAGACTGAGAAAGAGAAGAGGGAAAGGGTGAGACCTTCAAATATTTGAACAGCTGTCATGTGGAACATTTGTTCTGTGTATTTACAGAGGGACAAATATACAAAAGCCCCTTGTACAAAATCCATTCCTCCAAGAGGTCATATATGAGTAAAAAAAATAAAGAAGTTCAAGATGGGTTGAGTAAATGAATGGAAAATGATTCCACAAAGGATTCTGGGTGCCATGAGAAACAACTATAGAGCTAATACCACAGCTCTCATTAGAAACTGACAGGTGAGTGCGTCCCTATTTGCACACAAATGAGGAAATTCACTCCTATCTAAGTCACCTTCAGGCCTGCAGGCTGCCGCTTACAATGCTGGGGTAGAAGATTATCTAGAAAGCTACTACAGTGAAGGTGCCAGTGTGGCTCTCCTATTAGAGAGAGGAGTTATAATAAACTACAATAATGTACTCCCCTATGATAAATTACAATAATGTACCCTATGTACAAATAATGTACGTAGGCTCCAAAGGTAACTTATATGATTTGCAATAATTATTAGTTCAATGTCTTTAAAAAGTGAATTGCATATACTTTAAAAGGGTAAATTTTATGGTTTGTGAATTACATTTTAATTTTTAAAAAGTGAATTGCATTTTTATAAACATAGACATGCTTAATTTGAAGCTAAAATCTGAGACATTAGTAAAATGATTTGTCTTACTACAGATTTTTGGTGAAGGAATAAATAGAATTCTTTTTCCTGTGGTTTGATTAGTCTTGATAGTTCTTAAAAAGCCAGTCAAATTTATTTTTTCTTCTGATGACCCAATATGACTTTTTAAGCAGTTATTAAAAAAACCCTTACCTTGATAAGCTAAAAACATTTTAGTGAAAGGAGGCATCCTAACCAGGAAGTGAAGCACAGTGCCACTGTTAGAATAGTGGGAGCCGTAGTGATAGGGCTGCACTGGAGGCATGGGGTCATCTTCCCTGGCTCCTTTGCGGTACTCTTCCTCCAAGTACTGAAGAAAACAGATAGTCGGAGAGATTTATGACTGTGGGCCTCAGGCAACACTGGAAAAGCACTGGATAGTTTTCTTTTCCATCCTTCTCTCCCACCCCTTTGATGCCATTCTCTACCGCCTGCTTGCTCTCCCACTTGTGCCTGGAGACCTCAGCCTCCTTGAGTATCCTGGAGTCTTCTCCTTGGCACCCCACCAAGACCAGAACACTAGAGAAGCATGTCACATTCTTCATCTTCACTCTCTCATTCACTCACAGAAAACTTACCTGTTCTGCATCCTAACTCCCAGCACCACATCTCGCAACTAATGGCTCATAATGTCTAAGCTGATCAAGCACTCAAAAATGAGAGCTGGGCAAGGCGCGGTGGCTCACACCTATAATCCTAGCACTCTGGGAGGCTGAGGCGGGAGGATTGCTTGAGCTCATGAGTTTGAGACCAGCCTGAGCAAGAGCGAGACCCCATCTCTACTAAAAAATAGAAAGAAACTAGCCAAACAACTAAAAATATATATAGAAAACATTAGCCGGGTGTGGTGGTGCACGCCTGTAGTCCCAGCTACTCAGGAGGCTGAGGCAGAAGGATCGCTTGAGCCCAGGAGTTTGAGGTTGCTGTGAGCCAGGCTGACACCATGGCACTCTAGCCCTGGCAACAGAGTGAGACTCTGTCTCAAAAAAAAAAAAAAAAAATGAGAGCTGTTTCTATCACTAGAGACATCTGCATTTTAAAAGAGAATTTCAAGATGTAATGCTATGTTATTTGGAGAAATGCTTCTCTAGAAGTGGAAACACAATAAAAATGTAAAAACTGTGTCATATTATTGATATTATAAATACTATAACATTTTATGGCTATTTTGTAGTATAGTTGCAAAGAGATAAAAAAAAAGAATGTGGTAGTTTTTCACTACTCCTATCTTCCCATCATAAAGCAGGAAGCTCATCCAAACATTTACTATCACTAGACTCATCTCCCAGAGCTTCTGTCTGGCTCTGATAACAAAGT
>NW_012152618.1:3574035-3582732 GCF_000956105.1 Propithecus coquereli | reverse complement strand
CATGCCTGGCTAATTTTTCTATTTTTTGTAGAGATGGGGTCTTGCCCTTGATCAGGCTGCTCTTGAACTTCTAAGCTCAAGCATTCCTCCCACCCCAGCCTCCCAGAGTGCTAAGATTACAGGCATGAGCCACTGTGCCTGGCCTGGGCAAGTGTTTTTTAGAGAATTAAGACAGAAGATGATATTTAATTTCACATAATGATTTCTAGTTGTCTGTCAATCAAAGTATAAGAAGGTAAAAAATAATATTATAAATTTAAAATTAGGTAAAACACAAGTCTAAAACAAAGCTCCATTTTTCATTTATCAAAGTATGAGTAAAAACTAAAGCTACCTTGTATGTATCCACGTAACGATCTTCTTTCTCCTTGTACTGCACAGCTATAGGCTTAGAGAGATTCCTACAAAGGAAAGGATAAAAAAAATGAAATATTTTGACGCTGTCGAGATTATACTGCCTACATGTGCAGCCTGTAAATAAGTATGTAATCAACAAAATGTTCAGCCTTTGGTTTACTGCTTACATGTTGCTTTGCAATTAACAGCCACCATTCAAAATTATGATTTTATAAACTATTAAGGTAGAATTTTTCCCACAGATTCATACCAGTATTGGGACTTCCTGACTTACAAGTAACCTAAACAAGAAGAGCTAGGGCTGCCGCTATCCCTCCTACCCTTACTTCTGTAGCTTCCTCTGGAATTGTAACGGATGCTGCCCTTGGAAGTTGATTCCTACCAACCCCTGAAATTCTTGTCCCTACTCTCCAGATTCTACATCCGTTAGATATAGTGTGTAGAGTAAAGGATGAAAATTATGATCAAGGGGACGTATTATGTAATAATTAGCCTAGTTAGTAAAAATCGAAGAAACAACAAGTTGAGATTGGAGTGTGTCGCTATCTAGTTAGTAGACGCTGAGTAATAACACTGTGCATATGGAGTATGTGTGCACGTGTGCAAATGTGTCAGGCTGGTGTTCACACTGTACGAACACCACACAACACCATTCCTCGAGGTAAGAAAACTCAAGGAAGGAATCCTCACTTAAAAGCTACAGAATCAAGTGGTGTCCCTGTGCAGTACTTGAAAGAACAAGAGAAAAAAATCAGATGAGGAAACACCCACTCCTCTGGCTGAGGAACCATCTGGTCTGACACAGGGATGGGACCACCTGGCTTTCAATATGTGGCACCATAACTAGACCAACAGCAAGACTTGCCCGAATTTCAGTAAGTAAACCAAATCTGCTTAGCCACATGTTGATACACTTATTTTTTTGATAAATTATTATTTTCTGGGGATATTGAAATTAGTGATATAAAATAATAATTTTGTTTTGGAGACTTTTAATCATAAAAACTTTGTTAAAAAATACAAATAGTTTTATAGAATAGATACAAATTAACATCTCAAAATAGGAAAAAAAAAATCATGTTTTTTCTTTTTTGGCGGGGGGGGGACAAGGTCTCGTTCTCTTGCCCAGGCTAGAGTACAGTGGTGTCATCACAGCTCACATAAGCCTCCAACTCCTGGGCTCATGGGATCCTCCTGCTTCAACCTCCTGAGTAGCTTGGACTACAGGTGTGTATTACCATGCTCAGCTAATTTTTTAATTTTTTGTAGAGACAGGGTCTTGTTCCTGTTCAGGCTGGTCTTGAACTCTTGGGCTCGAGTGATTTGCCTGCCTCGGCCTCCTAAAATATTAGGATTACAGATGTGAGCTACTGTGCCCGACCAAGACATTATGTTTAAGATCCCCACCTGTAATTTTTTACAATATAAAAAGCTTTTTTTGGGACACAGTTAAATACTAATGATTATGATTAAAAAATCAGCAATTATAGTTGAGCAAACAATAAACTGAAATCAGCCATAAGACTATTACTCCAGGTAAAACATTTTGGTATATGCTTGTCCAGATGTTTTTCTTTTTATCTGTGTAAGCACAGTCAACTTTTAAATAAAAAGAACATCTTCAATGCCGGAAATATACACTACTACAATATCATTTTAATGGTTGCAACATATAGCAATTTATTCAAACCTAGTGTTGAGCATTTAGGTTATTTCTAAATTTTAGCTACTTTGAAAAATGACAAGAGGACTTTGCTTATCACTAAACTTTTGCATGCAGTGCCAGGCATCATTATAAACAATAAGCCAGATGAATACAGCTCCTGCTCTCATGAAACTTATTTCTAGTGGGAACCCTCTGGTAAAGCACACATCCTTAAATACTTCCTAAGAAAAAATTCCTAGAAGCTAAATTGCTAAAACAGAGTATATACTTTTAAGAATTCTTTGGATATATTCTTGTCAAATTGCCTTTCAGAAAGACTGTATCTATTTACACAAGCAGCGTATAAAATGTTTAAATGTCAGCCAGGCATGGTGGCTCACACCTGTAATCCTACCACTCTGGGAGGCCGAGGCAGGATGATTGCTTGAGGCCAGGAATTGGAGACAAGCCTGAGCAAGATCGAGACCCCATCTCTACAAAAAAATGGAAAAATTAGCTGGGGATGGTGGCACACATCTGTAGTCCCAGCCACTTGGGAGGCTGATGCAGGAGGAGGCTGAGGTAAGAGGATGGCTAGAGCCCAGGAGTTTGAGGTTGCAGTGAGCTATGATGATGACACTGTACTCCAGGCCAGGTGACAGAGTGAGACTGTGTCTCTAAATGAATGAATTAATGAATTAATGAATAAATAAATGAAGTTTAAATGTCCATCAGTAGTGTATAAAAATGTTTGAAAAAGAAACAATGTGCCATTTGCTCTTTTGTAAATTGACAAATGCATTCAACTGAATCTGATTTCTTAAGAACTGTCAGAACTAGGCCTACTTTTTGGCAATTATAACTGAAATTAATATACAAAATGAAATATTTGGAGTCAATTTCTCTTTAAATTAAATATGAGGATACTGTTTCAAAATAAACAAACAAAATATTCTCTCATCAACTAGGGCTATTTGGTTATTCTAAAATTGAGTTCATTCAAGAAAGGCAGAGCAATTGCTGAATTCTCTTCCTTTAACTGCCAAATTTCAAACTAAGGAATTGGTGTCTTAGTTAACTCTAATGGGACCAATGAGTTTTGTTTTTATTTGTTTGTTTGGTTTTTTTTTTTTTTGGCCTTTTAAAAAGTATCACTATGGCCTTATATATCTTTTTATTTCAAGTGAATTATTTCAACTAATTGTAGTCATTATTCTTTTTATTCTTAGATTATCCTATGTCAGTGAGAGCCACTTCAAATTGGCTTCTGAGTCCTTTTGACAAGACTATGTTAGTTTCTTTGCTTTCTGACACAACAAAATATTCTAGGTTCACCTTGTATGTTTTCTTCTAATAAATTTAGAAGAAATGAGAGAATAGGAAATCACCACTTTGCAACCCCTAGTGAAATAATTGATTCAAGCAATAATTATCAATGGACAAAACTATTAGGTACAAGTTCAGTGGGGGCCTGAACCCACAGGTCAACCTGAGGAACATTAGAGTGGAATACGGTAGGCCTCCTGATAGGATGCCATATAAAGTTCATATTACCACCTATAAAGGATTCTTGTACCCAGAAAGTCGAACCTGAATCTAAGCAACACTTTGGAACTAACTTCTAGTCTCTAGAAAATACAGAGGCTAGAGGAACAAACTAAATAATGTCACAGGAAGCAATCAGAAAACACAGAATGTGGGGCATCCTACAGGATAAATGACCTAGTTTTTTCAAGTCAATGTCAAGAGAAAAGAAAGAGAAAAAATACATACAAAAAAAGAATGGCTATTCTAGATGTATGTTTTTAAAGATACAGCAGCCAAAGGCAACAATGGATCTAATTCAAGCCAACCAATTATAAAAAGACATTTTTGAGATAATCAGGGACAATTCAAAAATGAACTGGACATTAGAGAATATCATTGAATTATTGTTAATTTTCTTAGATGTGATAATGACACTGTTATATAAGAAAACGTCCTATTTTTTTATAAGAGATGCATACTGTAGAAACAGAGGTGACATAACAAGATGTCTGTGATTTGCCTTAAATAAAAGGAAAAAAAAGAGACAATGGAAGTTTGGCAAAAATCTTCATAATTCATAATTGTTGAATTGGAGTGATGGGTATATAGGGGTTCATTATATATTCATTCTATTTTTGTGGAGGTTTAAAATTTTTCAGAATGAAAACTTTAATAGGATAAATATTACCTGTGGATGGATAAACCCAAAAGGTGATGTTTTTACTTACCTGTAGATTGATGGATCATTGAGGTCAAGTGTCTCACTAACGTAGTCAGCAAGTATAAATGGGAACACTGGATACTGCATGAGATCATTGAAGGATCGGCCAGCATGTTTGTTTAAGTGAGTCAAATACTCAAAATTAGTAATTTGTCCTGAATACCACAGATTTGTCAGAGCGGTGATGTTACCATATTCCAGAAGATTAGGGAGGTTATTTGTGAGTATACTGTGGTATACATCATCACGAACCTACAAGGGAAGGAGAAAAAAAACAAACCCGATGTTATTTTTAAGCTTATTGGAACTTTTCTCCAAAGAACCCATGATGTTACAGACATGTTACTAATCTAAAGTCCTCCAAGAAAATACTTTTTGTCCAGTAAAATTAACCTATGGAGAACTGAAATTCAAATCCAGGTCTTTCTGCAAAGATTGAGCTCTTTTTAACCATTATGCTTTGCTGCTGGAGAAATCTGTTAATAAGAAACTGACAAGAAAAGGTTTGTATGGAAAAGTCATTTATATACAGATACTAAGAAAAAAAAGAAAGAAAATAGAAAGGTTTTCTTCTAAATAAATGCCACACGGTGTAGTAGAAAGAGCATGGTCTTCTGAATTAGATAGATCTGGTCTGCTTCCCTGCTAACCCCTTTGTGCTGCTGTTACCACATCTGTAATATGAGAGTGATAATATTTACCTCATAAAGAATTAAATACCCTGTGTAAATAGGATGTTTGATTTTCACTACTTATTGAAAACATATATAAACTTTTTTAGAGACTCATAACAATTCTATCACAGAAAAAGAGTATTGATTCTTCTAATGCAATTAAATGATAATTGGTTATAAGTGGGAAAAAATAGATCAGCCAAATCTTAGATAAAAACAGATTTGAAATACCCATCTTAAGCAGGTATATGCTTCAGGCCTAGGAAGAAAAGCCACAGATGTGGACAATGAGAGATAAGACTAAAAGTAAATGACAAAAATGCAGCTATAGTTATGGAACAGGCAGAAGCACAGAGTGCATAACAACCTAAACCTGTAGCCTAAATCTGAAGGTTGCCAACTGCTGAAGTTAAGGTCCACGGAAGGGAATTTATGACAAACTGTAAATCAAACTCTGGAAGGAAAAGGAAGCAATCATTCATTCAACCATTCATTCAACAAATATTTACTGAACACCTACATACAGTAGCATTCAAGGTTATGAAGAAATAGCAACTTAACAAAGCAAAGTCTTGACATTCTGTTGGGGAGAGGACACAATGCTGGATGCTAATACCATAGAGAAAAACAGAGTCAAGCAAGGGAGATAAGGGATGCTTGGTGAGGGAAGAGAGGTGTTGCTATTCTATATAATTAGAGAGGGCCTCTCTGATAAGGGGACATTTGATCAAGGAACCCAAAAAAAGGAAGGGAGAGAGTCATTTGAATTTCTAAAGGGAAAAGTATTCCAGGCAGCAGTAAATGCAAAAGGCCCTGCAGCTTTGGTGTTCCTGACATATTCAAGGAAAAGAAAGTCACCATGGATGGAGCAGAAAGAATGACTTAGAGAATGGCAGAAGATGAGGTCAGAGAGGTAACAAGGTGCCGGATCACTCAGGTCTTTACTAGCTTATTGGAAGGACTTCAGCTTTAACTGAATGACATGGAAATAACTGAAGAGTTCAGAGCAGAGGAATAGTATGATACAGCACCCTTTAGCTGCTGTGTTGAGAACAGCCTGAAGAACAAGAGGTTTTCTGTAAAACAGCAAAGAAATGGTCGCTCAAGGGACTGGAGATTAAGACAGGGTTTGTCAAAGGTGGACTCTAACACAGCACTGAGCAAGTTTAAACCCAGTGAGGACAGTTTTCTTTGAGAAGGAAAGAATAATCAGCTTTGTCAAGTGCTGCTGATAGGTCAAGTAAGATAAGGACTAAGAAGTATGACCTTGAGGGGTTGAGCAACATGGAGGTCACCAACGATCCTGATCAGAGTGGTGAGAAGAATGTCTGACTAGAGCATTTTAAAAGAGAACTGGAGGCAGCAAGCATACATAACTTTTCCCGAAGTTTTCTATAAAGGAGAGCAGAGAAATAGTAGCTGAAGAGACTTGAGGTCAAGATAGGGTTTGTCAAAGATAGACTCTACTACAGCACTGAGCAAGTTTAAACTACTTCTTTCAGTCATTTTGAGAAATTGGAATTTAACACAGTTTTGAAGAATAAAAATAATCCTGATATAACCAAGGCTTTACTTTGATAAGGACTAAGAAATAAGACAATTTTTATTTGATTTCAGAAACCTTTATACAATCAATATGAACATAGTTACATTGGTCCACGATCACTGAAACATACATATCTATTAAAAAAGCTGAATTTACCTTGGTGTTATCAAATGCTAACAGGAGCGTTCTGCCATTTGTTAAAAAGATTTCTACAGCATTATCTCTCAACTGCCACCAACGCTTGTGAACTTCTTTAATTTCTTCATATGTCCAAGAAAATGATGCCGGTTCCAACTCTCCTTGAAGGCTCTAAGACAAAGAAATAAATAAAAGTATTTGTTTTACAAAAACTATAAATAAATTATTTTAATTTTAGATTTAAAAATATCAAAGTGAAATTTAAAAATCTTCCTTTTGTGGCATAAGATCACCTAGAAATCTTCCCACTGCAAAACACTTTCAAATCGGTAGATAAAATTTAGGAATTAAAAAAATTCATAACTTTATTTTTAGACCAGCTCTAAGTTTACGGAAAATTGAGCAGATAGCACAGAGAGTTCCAATATATCCTCCCTGTCCCTCACATCCCCTCAATGCTCACAGTTTGCCTATTATTAAATCTTGCATTTGGTGTGGAACATTTATGACAATTGATGAACCAATATTGCTACATTTTTCTTACCTAAAGTCCATAGTTTACCGTAGGGTTCACTGTGTGTTGTACATTCTATGGGTTTTGACAAACATATAATGGCATGTATCCACCATTACAGTATCGTACAAAATAATTTCACTTCCCTAAAAATTTTCTGTGTTTCATCTATTCATTCCTCCTTTCCTCTCTTCAACCCTTGACAACCACTAGTCTTTTTACTGTCTCCATAGTTTTGCATTTTCCAGAATGTCATATAGTTTGATAATCATACAGTATGTGACCTTTTCAGGTTGGCTTCTTTTACTAAGCAAATTTTTTTCTTTCTTTCTTTTTTTTTTTTTTGAGACAGTGTCTCACTCTGTTGCCCAGGCTAGAGTGCAGTGGTATCATCATAGCTCACTGCAGCCTTGAACTCCTGGGCTCAAGTGATCCACCTGCCTCAGCCTCCTGAGTGGGGCTACAGGTGTGTGCTACCATATTTGGCTGATTTTTCTATTTATTGTAGAGACAGAGTCTATTTGGTCTTGCTCAGGCTGGTTTCAAACTCCTGGCCTTGAACAATCCTGCCTTGGCCTCCCAGAGTGTTAGGATTACAGGCATAAGCCACCATGCCCAGCCAGCAAATATTCTTTTAAATTCATAGATGAGCTTGCAAGAAAATAAGGACAATGAAATCCCCAGGAGTCAAAAATAAAAAGAAATTAAAAAAAAAAACAGCAGTAAGGAGGAAGCAACACTTGGGCTGCCTGGTTGCATGTGCTTGCATGTGTATATATAATATGTATGCATACTCCTACCCTCTAACCTGTTTCAGAAATGAAGTGACTTAGGTTAATATTCTCTTAAAGACAGAAGATGAGGCCTTGGGATCCCTGGAATCAGGGTGTAGAACTGAAATTCCTTCAGAATGCTAAAACCCAGGAAGGGACAATTCCTAATGAAAGATTAGACAGATGTGCTCATCAATAAAGGGAGAAGCTTGTCTCTTTTGGCCAGGGGCCTGGGTGGAGAATAGAAAAAAGTTTCTCTCTGAGAATTCATAACTGTGGGTCTACCATCATATGGATTTAGGTTTACAATAACCTATCTGAATGGCCTGGAAATGACCAAGCAATGAAACACAGTCCCCATGCCCCCAGATCATCCAGCAAAGGCAGAGTCTCTGGAGGAACACTTCTGCAGCTAATGCAGCACCCCTGCAAATGAAGCCCCACTGAATGTAACCTCACAGATCAACACATACCAAACTGCTGCAGTCCTCTCTCATGTGGTCAGCAGCAGGAAAGGAGATGAGAAAGTGACCACTGGAAGGCTGGATGTCCTTGAAAGCATTAATCCTAGCTCATTTAGGCAAATCCCCACATTCTGGAATGAAGAGTTAGGGGCCATAGGTCCTACACATCCTACCATCACTAGGTCCTTTCCCAAAGCACAAAATTAAAAAAAACTTTAAAAAATATGCATCCAATTCTTTTACAAATTGCAAGTGAATACATGAATTATGTTATTCGATGCTCTTAATAGAGAAATCATGAAAAAAGTTTCTACTAAAGTTTAAAACTAGTTAGAATT
>NW_012152618.1:3569036-3572440 GCF_000956105.1 Propithecus coquereli | reverse complement strand
AACTCTAATAGTTGTTCCTGCTCACTGGTTATACTAAATTTATACATTTTTGGAATTTGTCTCAATTTATGAAAGTACAAACTTAAGCCTCTACTCACCGAACTTTCGATTGTATCAGAAGCATTATCTTCCACAAAATACATTCCACATTTACCTGCAAAAAATAATTGGATATAAGGGTTTACAATGTATGTGCACTATTACCATATATGGTTAAAAAGGCAAAGGATTTATACAATCTGAAGAGAAACCAAAGTATTATATATGATTAAAAGCATGACCTCTGGATTCCTTTGATCTGAATTTGAATCTTAGTACCTAGAGACAGTTCCTAGCACTCAGTAAATACTTCCGAATAGTATTTATGAGATCTTGGGCAAGTTGCTTAACCTCTTTGTATGCTGGTTTCCTTATCAGAAAAAGATGGCAGGGTCCTATTTCACAGAGTTATTGTGGGAATTAAATCAGAATATATGCAAAATGCTTATTAACAGTACTTGGTACTCAGTACTAAATAAATGTTGGCATTTATTATTACCCTTATTCTTATATTACTAGCATACTGATTTGCTTTATTTTGTCACACATTAATAGAAGTCAAGTGGTAAACCAAATTTTCTAGCAAAAGAGAAATCCTTAATTATTTTGAAGATTGAGACACTCAATGGGGCAGGCTGGGCCCTAAACATAGCCCCCAATTTTTTCCTGCTTCATAGGCTGGCTGTTGCTAACACATGTCTCTACATCATGTTTCCAATGTTGGGAACTTTGCTGGGGCTCTGCCACCTGCATGCTGGTCACCCTGGAGTGCCGGGTAGACCTTGAAGTACTGGCACGACTGGGTCAGAGAATGGCCCAATCTCTATCTATGTGACCATGGGGCTAATTCTCAGCCAGCTCAAAGGTCCACACCTTGGACACTGTGGCTTACAGCACTGACTGTCAAATTTGAGGATACATCAGAATCACTGGAGGGCTAATGAAAACACAGACTGCTGGGCCCCATGCTCAGGATTTCAGATTCTAAAGCTCTGGGCCAGGGACTGAGAATGGGCATTTCTAAAGAAGTTTGTATGAGATGCTGATGGTGCTGATTGAAGGACCAGCTTTGAGAACATAGCTTCCAGCATACAAATTGGTTCTTCGAGGGAATAGAGACCAAGTGGTATAACTTTATTTCTTCATGTTTTGAGAAAAAATTTTCCACCAAATGTAACTATTTAGGTATTTGTGGACTGACAATCTTTGCCTTTTTCTCTCAGAAGCATGATAGAGAATATAAATTATGAATAATCTCAAGGTAGATACATTTCTTATGCATAGGTATATTTGTTAAAACAGTAGGTATATAAATATACCAATAATTTTTTACTTTAAATTGGCATATAATAAAAGGAATGATTAAATATTAAAATATATACTCAGGAAGAAACTCAATTTTATAAAAATTAAAATGCTATTCATATGCTTTTCAGAAAATAAGATGTCATTTTCTTCACATTTTTGAGTCACATGCATTATATATAATGTTAAGGCAAACTAGCCTAAATGATATTAGAGAAATTGTATCTGATTTAATGACAATGTGTCAAAAAACACTTTAAATTATCTAAAAATAAAATAAAGCAGGGTGTGGCTAGAAAGATTTCATAGTAAAAAAAATTAAAATTAAAATTAAAAAACAAGGCAGGGTGATTATGTGTAAAATTATTCAAAATTTGACTTACCTAATAACAATTCACCGGCTGTCTCTCTAGATGGTGCAACACTGATACACCTTCGATTCACTCTGTCAAAACATATTTAAAATTACTGTGATTAAATATATTGACCAATTTTAGAGAACATAGGCTTTATTTTATCTAGTAAAATATTTCAGCAAAGCAGACTAGAGTTTCAATAGCATGAGGTGTCTTATCAAAATCTACATGAATACCACTTCCTTTTTAGCATTTTGGCAGAAAAGAAAATACCTGAAACTTTTAGAAAAGGCTAACAATCCCTATAACATGTCTGCAGAATACAGGAATTCAGTTATTTAATAGAGACTTCAATATTTTATATTTTCCAGTAAATAAGCAAACATTGGTTCATGCCTCTTATACTTCAAATATATAAATAAAGCCTAGTATTCTAGAGAAAACAGGTGATTTAGAGTCAGAAAATTCTTCTGTTCTTTAGTCAATTATCTTTCAGTCTCGGTTTTTTATCTATAAAATGGGTATAATAATAACAACCACAAAAACAATAATGATATTACAATCATTAGTTAACATATACTGACACACCTAATACTCAATAATGCTATGACACCTTGGGTATTATTATTTTCCTCATTTAGTAGATGAGGAAACTGAGACTGAAAGTCTAAGTAATCTGCCCAAGACCAAATACAAGTAAGAGGAGGAATTGGAATTTGAACCTTTAACACTACACTACATCACCTTTTGATGATACCACCAGGTCTATCTACTTTACAGAGCTGTTAAAAAATTTAGCTATAAAAATATATGTATGCTAACAAGGGCCAGATCATGATGGCTGAAGTCCAATGAATGCTTGCTATCAGAAATGTCCTTTCCTTTTGGATTCTGGCCAATCAACCTGTCCTCTCTTGAGCCTATCCTGTTTAGGACTTTTCTTAAAACCACAGCATTATCTAAAGTAAGTATTATATAAACACTTCAATAAATTGTTGTACATTCACAAAAGAGTGAAGGTCCATGGATCCAAATTCACCTTATAGATTCACTTGCAGCTTTGTCTTTGACAGTGGAAGAGAAAGAAGAATGAGTTTTGTCTTCAAATAGGTAAGAGAGTGGTGGTTTGACCACATCTGTTGAGGAAAAAGTACATATTATCTTTACCAAATAACTACAGTTATATTTGCTATATTTAAATGTTGAGTCAAGAAGCCACTGTTACCTTCCGATTTTTGTCTATCCCTAAGGAGATACTTATTTGGAATAGTTAAGTAACATCGCTGTAAACGTCTCCTCTCTCGATTTGGCCCTTCTGTTGGATCCAATTGCCATGAAGCTGGATAGTAGATGGGGTCATACCATACTGCTCTGCAAATGAAAATAAAAGGGGGTTTTAAATGGCCATCCAAGGACTTTAGCTTTTTAAAAAAAAAATCATTATAGAGATTGAATAAATAAGTCACAATTGATCTATTCAATTAAAAAAACTCAACTGTTTATATGCTTAGCCCAGGGAATATATACACATCGTACAAAAGAATAACAAAATCTGAGTGACCTTCTGTTCCTAAATCCCAGTCTCCCAGTTCCCCTCCTAGAAGCAAGCTCTGCTTCCAGTTTCTTGCATCTATTAAATTTTTAAAAAGATATATCATAACTACTATGAACACTTTAGCGACATAATACACTGGATTTAACATG
>NW_012152618.1:3553934-3556002 GCF_000956105.1 Propithecus coquereli | reverse complement strand
AATAAATGTAATGTCCTTGAATCATCCTGAAACCACCACCCAGTCTGTGGAAAAACTGTCTTCCATGAAACCAGTCTCTCGTGCCAAAAAGGTCGGGGACCACTGATTTTACCTCAATTTTAAAAAAAGAGATGGATGAAGAAACTAAAATCCTAAGCCATTTTAAAAATTATCAAGGACTCAGCAATTATAAATTAAAAAAACGAAACTACCAAAGAACAATGGCAGATAAGCTCACATTTCTTTTTGCAATAAAAAAGAGAAAGAATTTATAATAAAGACTTGAGTTAGTACTAAATACTAAGCATAATAGTCACAAATTAAGCACCGCATATAGCCGTCCTCACTTGTCTGCAGTTTTGTTTTCTACTGTCAACTGTGATCCAAAAATAGGTGAGAACAGTACAATTATAGCATATTGCTATTAATATAATTGTTCTATTTTATTATTAGTTATTGGTGTTAATCACTCACTATACCTAATGTGTAAATTAAACTGCATCACAGGTATGTATGTAAGGGAAAAAACAGTACATATAGGGTTTGGTGCTACCTATGGTTTCCCCCTTCATTGGAGGTCTCAGAATGTATCTCCTGCAGATAAGGAGAAACCACTGTATGGATGGATCATCAACATTCCGTAACAATTAACCACATAAGTTATTTCAACCGTGGTCCCACTAAAGCCAGCCTAATCCTGATCAAATTACCTATATCTGGTTTAAAACTGGAATCAGTACATTTTAGAGTTTATTCTGAGTTTTGGAAATGGCTTTCTAAGTACTCCCAGTCTTAAGGATCCTGTGTGAGTGATTTAGTTCTAAGTGAACCTGTGGTTTGTTTTGCTGTTCAGATATAGACACTAAAATCTAGTTTAGATTTAGAGATTGGCAAGTCACAGTTTATGAGTTCTGCTAGAATTAGATTGGTCTTTGGTATCTATGGAGTGAATGGACTGATTTGTTCCCTACGGTCAACTGTAAGTGACCCACACAAACCCAACGAGACAATAATAAAAGGAGCCTGACACTTGTCAGTATTCTCTATGTGATTTTCAAGGTGTTGGATACATTAAAGCCAAGATCTAAACTTAGTAATAGTTGAAACTCAAGAGTAAGTAGCTATAAATAAAGTCCTTTAAAAACAGACTATTAACATAAACTGTCACAGTAGTCATCAAAGCTCTATGCTTTTCTGATGTTGATCATAATAAACTACAATATTAGAAGACGGCTTTCAGGGTACAGACTTAAAAAACCAATGTGAGATGACTCATTTTGGAAAGGGTAAATCAGCAATCTATCTATTAATATTTTTCTATTTAAAAATCCAAGTTGTTCACATAAGCACACATATAAGAATAACATCTATTGGATGTCGGGCAGGGGGGAGGGAAGAGGGGAGAGCAGGGGATGGGTATATGCATACACAAAGAGTGCAATGTGCACCATCCGAGGGATGGACACACTTGAAACTTGGACTTGGGCGGGGAGGGGAAGAGCAACATACGTAACCTAAATATCTGTACCCCCGTAATATGCTGAAATAAAAAAAAAAGAAAAAGAACAGAAAAAAAAAATCCAAGTTGTTTGAGTTTTTAAAAATTCTCTGAAAGAGCACAAAGAAATACAATTTTGAAAACATAATACAGACACATAAAACCTCTACTCCCTTTGTGTGAATGAACATTTCCTATTAATTAATTTACTTACTATAGATACTTTGAATCCTTCTACCAGATATGTGAACATTTCTTTCTGAAATGGATTCAAAACAGAAGGCTGTTCACGATGAGTATCTTCCTCAGAAATTTCAGTCTGGGAAACTGAGGTCTTCCTTTGAGTTGTATTTTCTGGAGTTCTCAGAATGTCAATAATGTCTGAATTAAACTCTTTGCATAAAAAAATAAAAAATTAGTCACATCACTGATGCCCAGCCATTATAAATGGTAATAATGCTAACAATATTCTATGTAATTACTAATTCGATTATTACAATATAAATGTGCAGTAGGTATATTAGATGTAGTAGACATAATAAATTAGAGAGAGTGAATCCACCTAAAATA
>NW_012152618.1:3551472-3552974 GCF_000956105.1 Propithecus coquereli | reverse complement strand
ATATAGTGTTTTGGAATGTATTTCTTTGAATAGTGTTTTTAGTGGTTGCTCTACGTATAGCACTCCTGGGCATTTATCTCAGAAAAATGAGGACTTACAGTCACATAAAAACTTGTACATGAATGTCCTATCCTAGTGGTGATACTGTATTACAGTCTTGCAAGATTCATTGGGGGAAACTGGGCAAAGAGCACACAGGATTTCTCCATATTATTTCTTAACTGCACGTGAATCTACAATGATCTCAAAAGATCATATTGGAGGTGCCACACGATTTTAAAATCAATGGTCAATCTAGGGTAGCATTTAGCACATTAAAAAGTGGACTTTTATTTAAGACTATCAGTTCTAAACAAGAAATTCCTTTAATAATGTGGATGTTAAGAATTGAAAAATAATGCTGTTTAAGAATTTGAAAACTAACCAGTTCCCTCTTACATTATTTTCCTTTTCATTCAATATCTGAGGAAGAACAAATTAATCCTATAGTCTTACCTTGATAAATAATCCTGTTGACTGCTAGAACAGTGAGCCTCTGCAGTCTCTGCGTAAGCTCTGTTTCAGATGCCTGGCTGGGATTCTCTTGGCTCATTCTCCGCTGCATCATCATGTGAAGCTCATCATTTGCCACCGAACGCATTTTCACCAGAAGAGATTCAGTTTGAGCAAGGGGAAATTTTCGAGGACCTGCAATAGTACATAAATTAAAACATCAAATGCCAGTGTTAACAAAGATCAGAGAAAGTATTTTTGCTGCCAACTTTTGATTATCAGGCCATGAAAAGAACCTTATTTATTTCAGAGTTAATTTATACAAAGGAAAGAAAGTGATTAAGTGATGTTTCTCTCTCTTTGAGGAAGTGCAACAGTACTTCTGTTTTCAAAGTCCTAAAAAACAATGTTGAAGCTAGTGACACAGCTTAGAATGGATATCATTTTGCAAAGTTTGAATCTTGTAAAAAAAAAAAAAAAAAGGATTAAGTAGCCATAACTAGTTCAGAACGTTTTGATAAAATATTTTCAAATACTGTTTCACTTCCTTGTATTCCAAAATCAACAGAGTTTTAAAGCATATCATGTTTTAGTGAGAACATTACTATTTCTGGATAATTACTATTGTTGAATTTTATAGCATAGTTTTGAAAATTGTATATAGTGACAAAATAGAAATCAATAATTGAAAGTGAAAAAATCAGAAAGGTGAATATAATTCCAGTGATTTGTTATTAAAATGATTTAGAGTGTACGTGTCATTTGGAATTCAATGCTACGAAGCATTTCCTGAGAAACGTTTCCGAAACGTTTCCTGAGATTGAACGAGTAGGAGTGGCATTTCTGGCACTATTACCGCACCTGCTCTGGGAGATACAACGCAAGTAGTGCATCCGGGAGAAAACTGGAGGGATGAGTCTTGATTTAATGGGTTGAAGGAGAAGGGCATTGGAAGCTGACCATAGGAACCAAAATGACGTCTTGGTAGGTGAGGAATAACAGAACCCTTC
>NW_012152618.1:3550330-3551422 GCF_000956105.1 Propithecus coquereli | reverse complement strand
TGAGCCACCATGCCCGGCCCAAACAATTCTTAAAGAAAACACTTCAAGATGTGGTAACACATTATAAAGAATCTGAAAACAACTCAGATACAGAACTTCTTTATTTAAGTGCTGGAAAAAGGATTGGGAAATCAACACAGAGGTCAAATTGAGCCTGTAAAAGAGCATCTGAAAAAATACCTCAGGTTAAATTTGTTTGGTAAGAAAATTACATTCATGACATTAGGCATGAAAAGTCAGTTAAATCTCAGTTCTTGTTAGAACTTTATACTTCACCAAAAGTTTTTACTTATCAAATGCTGAGATACTTACTTGCAGGGATGGGCTGAGACAGTCTCTTAGTATTTCCTGATGATTTGGTTCATGAACTATTTCAAAAATTTGCTTTCTCTCTTGTGCAGTATGGGCTGGTGACAAAATATGTACTAGTAGTCTCCCAAGCTGCATTCGGAAGGTTTCCTTACAAGACCATAGGATTTTAGTCCACTGCTGCTTAGAACCACTGGTTTTACTTGAACCCTTAAATCAAAATAGGAATGAATTAAGATCAGACTTAAGTAATAATATGTTAACCTTATATAGCCCTAAAGAAGATCATGGAACATGTTTTATTCTACATTTATTAGTCAATATTAGAAAGACATATACACATCCGTACAAATGGCAGTTTAAAAAAGATGAGCATATAACAACATTCATAATAGCATTATTCAAAATAGCTGAAAGGTGGAAACAGTTCAAATGTCCATCAATGGATGAATGGATAAAGAGAATGTCATATACACACACAATGAAATATAATTCATTTTTAAAAAGCAATCAAGTTCTGATACATGCTTCAACACAGATGAACCTTGAAAACATGCTAAATTAAATAAGCCACACACAAAAGGACAAATATGGTATGCTCCCACTTACATGAGATATCTACTTTCATAGAGACAGAAAGTAGAATTATGGTATTGGGAACTAGGGGTCAGGGAATAAGAGTTATTGTTTAATGGGCACAGAGTTTCAGCTTGGGATAATAAAAAAGTTCTGGAGATGGATGGTGGTGATGGTTGCACAACAGTATTAATGTACTTAATGACA
>NW_012152618.1:3548615-3550280 GCF_000956105.1 Propithecus coquereli | reverse complement strand
TAAAAAAAAAGTAAGCTAGCTAGTTTTTGGGGAGAAATTTTTCAAGAGGATTTGCTAAAGGAATACAGGACATAAGCTGGAATAAAGGAAGATAATTCTTAGTTTTCCTCACAGAAAAAGCGAACTAAAAAGGAAAACTTCCTTTAAACCTTAAAATAAAAGAAATATGCTTATTTATTCTTTCTCCTTTAATTTATGCTTAGTAGAAGAGAAGCTGGTGAAATTTCCAGAACAAAGCCCTTTACCATGTAGAAGCACAAAAGTTGAAAAACTCAAAAAACTGAGACCTAAGCACTCAGTTCTATGAGGATGTTCAGGGAAGATTGGTTCAGGCCAATCTTCTGTGAACAGACCCTAAAACAAAATTACAGTGTTACTTAAGGTAATGGTAATTGCCCTTTGCAGTGCAAACCTAAACCAAACTTTGATTCATGATTTTTCAAGTGGCCCTTCCACGCTATAGGTATCACATCTGATTGTAACGTGTACACTATGTATTATTTAGACAATTAATTTTGCCAAAAAATTTGCATTGGTACAAATACCACTGCATTTGGCTTGATGACATTTTAAACTGAATAGTATTAAATGTCAACAAATGGATCTGGAAATGATTATATTTTGGGTGATATTTAAATTAACACATTGAATCACATTATGTCATTTCCCAAAAGCAAAAGATGAACATATGCAATGGTGAAAATAGCAAAGCTCATTTTAATGCAACATTTTAAATTAGTCAGAAGACAGCTGCTACCTGACCAAAAGAGAAAAATGAACAGATGCTCCACAAGTAAAAGGCCTGAAGAGTTGACAAATAAAGAAAAATGGTAAATGACTAGAATATTTTCATAAAGGTAATGTTCTTGATATAACTTTTAAAATATTTCAGTTTAGTATTCAGTGACATGCTAAAATTATCACCAAAAAAACTATCAGAAATGTTTTCATTCATTCTGAATATCCCTCCCCCAAAAAAACACATGATTTTCCTAAACACTGAAGTTGTTTCTAGAGGATTTTAACATCCTCTGATCAATCATTTATTGATTATAGTTTCTGGTACTATAAAAGGTGTCATTGTGGATAGATACAAAAAAAATCTTGTTTTTAGTTTTTAAAAAATTGATTTAAGGAAGCGAATCTGTTAAACACTAATCCTTGGAAAATAATAAAATGCTAAAATGTGTAAAAATAAAATTTCCAATGAAGGTTCTAAGAAGGAAGAGTTCTGAGTGGACTGTAAAAAGGGAGAACGTTTTGAAGGAAGTAAGGATTGAGCTGGGTCTATGTATAGATAGAATGGATATATAGATAGACAAAAGAGAGAGAGAGAAGGGCATTTTGTGTGGGGTGGACAACATGAATAAAGAAGCGTGGTGGTAAAAATACATAGGATGTGAAGAGGTTGCAAGAGAGAGACAAGGATGATACTATCTTGAAAAGAGGAGCGGCTACAGACTGGAGATTAATCAGAATCCAGTTGTGACAGAAGAAAACAAGCCTGGGGCTTTAAAACTCAGGCAGATTACAAATGGAACCCAGTTTATATGCGGCTGTAGAAAGGCATAAAGAGATCTCTATATGCTACTATGTAATGATCTCTAGGATATATTGTTAAACAGAAGTGTGTATAGTTTGCTCTTCCTTTGTAAGTGGGGGGGG
>NW_012152618.1:3547103-3548565 GCF_000956105.1 Propithecus coquereli | reverse complement strand
AATGCAGAGATAAAAACTTTTATGTTTATTGCCTTCCATATTTTTAATATTTTCCTTAGGATAGAATCACTAAAATAAGATAATTGAAGCTAGAAATAAAATGTTTGTAGGGTTCCTGATACATACTGTCAAAGTGTACAATGTCACAAAAGCTCTAAGGACAGCTAATATCCTGCTGTGGATATTAGCAGCTGAAAAAACATTTATTTTAAACATGAAAGTAAAATGTGGTATCTAAAGGTTTTAAAAAACTGAATTAGTCTCTAGCAATATTGAATATTTTCCCATGTGTTTATAAATTCTATTTGTCTTACATGAATAGTGCGTTCATGTCTTTTGCTTGTTCAAACTTCTGGGATCATAATATTTTACTTTAGAATTTGCATGAGTTTTCAAACAGTAAGAATATTAACTCTTTACTATATTTGCTGAAAATAAATTTCCATGTTTTTTTGTCATTGTTGTTGAAAGTTGTTAAAAACACTACAAAAAACTAAGATTCAAATCCACTGGTTTCTTTGCAATTTTTTTTTATTGTGTTTGAGCTTAAAAGTTATCCACCCAGAGTTGATAAATACCCTATTTTCTTCTACTTTATAAACTGTTTGAATTTAATTCTTTCATCCATCCGGAATTTACTTTCATATATATTTTTAGTGTATTTTAGCACACCAAAGTCACACAAATCAGTTATCTTAACCAAATTTAGAGAATAATACTTTAATTTCCCTCCTTTCATAATTTTCAGTTTATCTTTTTAATCTTATTAATAGTCATAGGTAGAAAAGGATATTTTTCTCAACTATTTTATTTCAGTGATTCCTCTATTCTTTTACAAAGACCATATTGTAAAATTAAAGCCAATAATACTATCTGGAAGAGCTAATGCCTTTCTCCCTCATTACTTTTTTCCCCCAGAAAAAAAAAAACATATGGATTATTCTTCAAGATGAAAAAAAATTGCAAATGGTTACACAATAAAAGTTTAAATAATGAAACCATTTTATGAGTCTGAATTCTGGAATAAAAACTGTGTTTCACCGCAATATACGAAATATTCATACAATACAACTTAAGATGTCTCCCATTGCCTACCTATCATGCGTCAGTTGCTGAATAAGTTCCTGCCAATGTCTGCTGGCACTCAAGTCTACTTTATACATTCCTCTGATATGCTGGATCACCTTTTTTCTCTCAATTCCTTGGGAGAGAGACACTGCCTGGGTGATATCTGCAGCGATTTTAGATATATCCTTTGATTTTGAATCAAGACGCTGAAAAAGACTAAACAAATAATAACGCTATCCATAAGTTAAGTGTATATGGAACATTAAATATTTATCAAAACATGACACTTTAAAACTAAAAGTATATGTGAAATCTAATGGATTGCTTTTTTTTAAAAGACATGACTTTTGGAACAAAATCTTACCTTTGTTGATTATTATTAACTGTTTTCTGC
>NW_012152618.1:3540423-3547053 GCF_000956105.1 Propithecus coquereli | reverse complement strand
TTCTATATGAATTATATTAATAATACAACTATATATATGATGATTTAAATGTATGTGTAGTATTTTAAATAATACCCTAATGCTTACTACTTCTACCTTCTGCATTAAGGGTGATGTGTAAAGTTTTTCATATCGATAAGCAGATAAATGAAAAAATACATTTAAAAGAGCATATATCATTACCTTGTGTATAATACCAAAAAAAAAAAACAAATAAAAAATCCCTTTGTTTATTGATAGAAGTTAGGGAAGAAGATCATGGCACATCAATATAATAGATTATTATGCATTCATTAAAAACAAAGAATATAGGCCGGGTGTGGTGGCTCATGCCTGTAATCCTAACACTCGGGGAGGCCAAGGTGGGAGGATCACTTGAAGCTAGGAGTTTGAGACCAGCCTGAGCAACATAGTGAGATCCCATCTCTACAAAACAATGGAAAAATTATCCGGGTGTGGTGGTGTGCACCTGTAGTCCCAGCTACACAGCAGATTGAGACTCAGATTGCTTGAGCCTAGGAGTTGGAGGTTGCAGTGAGTTATGATGATGCCACTGCACTCTAGCCCTGGCAACAGAGTGAGAGCCTATCTCAAAAGAAAAAAAATATTTACGTTTATTAATATGGAAACTTGAATATATTGATTAGAAATAGAAATCAGTTTATGAACAGTAGGCAGAGTATGATACCATTTAGACAAAATTATATCCCTCTCCCTTATATACAGCTATTAATACATCAAAATAAGATATAAAGGCTAAGGAATTAAAGCTTTTGTTCACTGAGTAGTAGGCAACTTGGAGCTGCTGGGCAGAGGAATGGAATACCTGAATTAGACTGTAAAAAGATTAACCTGGCAATAAAATAGTATCTAACTCCTCCAGGAGTATGAGAACTGAAAACCTAGATGTAATGAAAGTACGCTAAAGAAACTCTGGTTGCAAGCCATGGATATCCTGAGATTCAAGGTCTGGGTAAATCTGTCTATTCCCAGAGTACAGTGTGTGGCCATAATGGAAGCTGCAGCCACTGGCAGTCCCAACAACTCCTGTTGAAGGTGCAGTGGGTTGGAGGCATCTCTTATCTCAGTAGTTTTCAACAAATGCTAAATGAGTCTATTTAGGAACCCCTACCCCCACAACACTTATCAGTAGAGAGAATAGCTTGTTTTAAGTCCTTTAAGGAACAAATCATTATCTAATTGATAGAAATGATAGAAACAGAAATCCCTCTAAGTCACTTTAGTATCACGCACAAATGGACTTGAATAGGTTTTTGTAACCATATTGCTCAGAAGCAGAGGAGTCTCAGCATTCTGTATCTTTTGTACCTATAGCATACAAAGCCAATATATTTTTGACCACAACTTTCAACCAGTGGTGAAGAAATAAAAAAAAGTCTTCCCCAAATATATGTGTAAAATGACAACTTGAAAGCAATTACAAAGCAGCAACTATTTTTTTTTTCTTTTTTTGAGACAGAGTCTGGCTCTGTTGCCCTGGCTAGAGTGCCGTGGCATCAGCCTAGCTCACAGCAACCTCAAACTCCTGGGCTCAAGCGATCCTCCTGCCTCAGCCTCCCGAGTAGCTGGGACTACAGGCATGCGCCACCATACCCGGCTAATTTTTTCTCTCTATATATTTTTAGTTGTCCAGATAATTTCTTTCTATTTTTAGTAGAGACAGGGTCTCGCTCTTGCTCAGGCTGGTCTCGAACTCCTGACCTTGAGCGATCCACCCGCCTCGGCCTCCCAGAGTGCTAAGCAGCAACTATTAATAAACACACATAAAGTGGTATTTTGTGAACTGAATTCACAAAGACAGAATTTAAATAAAGGAAGCATTTAAAACAGGAACAATTCTTGAGAAAGACCTGAGAGAGATGATGGACTTGAAATGAGTAGATGTGGTGCAGGACACAAAGGGAAGAGCGCAGGCGTGCGTGTTCCAGCAGTCCCTGATTATAGGATGCGGTGGGTCTGTTAAGATGAGGAAGCTGGACTGGATGACTTTTAAGGTCTTATATTAAGCTCAAAATTTGTAGGATTCTATAATCCTCATATAGCTTACAGAAACTGCATTTACTTAGAGTGAAAAATATAAGCCCAAGCATTACAAGGGACTGTAAGAGTCAGGAAAAATAAAGGGGAGTGGTCCAGTGAAAAGACTAAAAGCCCATTATCTGTTTTCAAATGATTAGAACTAAAACCAAACAATAACAAACCTGGAGCTATGCAGGGCTCCAAGGCTTAAAGTGACAAGTATCTAAAGAGAGAGATGACAGACTATTAGACAAATCATAGATCAAACAGAAAATAGCAGAGGGCTGTTGTGTTAGCTCAGGCACAAGTTGATCATTAACTAAAACCAGGGATCTAGGGATGGAAGCAGAGAAGGAATGGATATGAGAATAAGTATCAACAAAAAAGAGAAAGTAGGAGTAGTAAAGGTATACTTTCTGATACCAACAGAGGGTGAATTCCACCTAAACAGTCACTGACCATATAAGGAATCCTGCTAAGGAAAGTTGTCCGAAAGTCATCATTTGGCAGGTAGGAAGCTGAGAATTACTGCTAGACTTGGTAAAGAACAGAATTCTTCCCCGGGACTAAAGAGAGGTACAAAAGGGAGGGCAGCTCAAGAGGAGAGACTACATTCAATAATTTAGTTACATGGATGTTTTACAAGTTTTATTTAACATAATTTAAATTTATACTATTGCAAAACAATGTATCTAGTAGCTTTTCTTTACAGGTGAATTTTTCACATACTTTAAAAATTTTGCATAGCATTGAACATAATGAATGAAAGAAAGATTTGGATTTAAAAGCCCTTAAGACAGTAAGTGTGATTAAACTTCAAACAATTTCCTAAGTACTATGGAGATATGTGTGTATGTGTATGTGTGGTGTATGGGTGTGTATATCCTGTATGTGTAGTGTTTAACTTTCTGGGTTGTGTTTATATAAAGGTCATAGTAGCTTTTGTAGAAAAAATAAGGAAATCTAACAATATTAACACTTACTGATGACATGTACTAACTTACAGCAAACCCAGATGTCATGTGCATTTTAACACATCAACTGCCACGTGAACTGTACTTAACTCACGCTAGTTTTGAGCCCAGGGCCTCATGAAGCATATGTAACTCACACGTCTCTTCACCTTGGGAGCCATGTGAACTATTTTTCAAGTTGCCATATAACTCGCGCAAAAAAACCAATTAAAAAATAACAAATTTTTCATTACATTAGGATTGTTTTGTGTTTGAAGTTTTTATTCCATTTTCATAATAAAACACCATGGCCCCAAGGAAAAAAATTTTTTTCTAGTGTGGCAGTTAATGTGTTAATCGTGTGTAAGCCATCATCATCTGCCTTGACTACTCCCACCTGGGCTCCCCACTGCCTCTCTTATTCTCCTCTAACCCACTCTCTACACAGAAGACAGAGCGATCTTTATAAAATAGAAGGTTGATTATACCATGTGACCTACTTAAAAACTTCCCAGGAGGATAAAATCTAAACTCCTTCACATGTCTTGTATGATTATGTATGAACTGGCCCATGCTATGCTGTGCAGCCTCACCTGGCATCACTCTCTCATGGAGTGCCACATTCTAGCTAAATGGCTTTCAGTTCTCAGAACAAGCTCAGCTTTTCCCTGCCTGGGAACCTTCACATAAGCCATCTGCTCTGCCTGTAACACTTTTCCTCTGACTCTCTACCTTGCTACCTCCTTTATCATCCTTTATGTTTATATTGCTATCTCATTTCCTCAGAGATCTCCCTAACTCCTGATGTAAATCAGGATGTCCTATAATAATCTCTATTCCTACCCTCCACATTTCCCTACTATTTCACAATCTCTGCAAGGGCAGACTCTGTGTCTGTTTTTTTCAATATTGTACCTCCAACATTTAGTATAGCGCTTGGCACATAATAGATGCTCAAGAAATAATTGAATGAGAACAACACTGAAAAGAAGAAAGCAGCAGAATAGTTTCCTCTGGGAAAAAAAACTTTCTTAAATTTTATAGCTTAACTTTTTAAACTAAGAAATATTTATAAGAACATAGGAAAGTCAAGCTACCTTTAATTTATCATTATTAAAATATCATTTCGATACTCACCAGCAATGCTTTTCCGCTTCTGAAATACTGTGTGATGAAGAGCAGAGGGTGACTGGGGTGAACCTGTAAGGTTTTCAGAGTCATGATTGGCGGTGGTCCTTATAAATTCCATTGCAGCCTGGAGAACTCTAAGTTGTAGTGCAACAGCCATATCTAAAAACAGAAGATACTAGAATGTTTTCAAGCTATGTGGTTATTAATTTTTTTATTGAACTGATTACTATGTTAAAAATCTAAACTGCCAATATTTTATTAGACATAAATTTTAAAATTTTGATCAACATGGGTTCTTGATGGTAGTAAACATTTTTCAACTGTCTTTAAAACAAATTTTAAAGCAAATTTCCAAATGACCACTATAAAACTTTCACTGGAAAAAATACTAGTTGACAAATTTATTTCATCATATATAATTGTTTCAAACAACAGACTTTTTGTACACAAGGCAAAAAGTTAAACCAGCAACTCTCACATTTTTCTGTTTCATATTCACTTTAACATTTGCCATTAAAGAAAACTAATGGGCGTTACCATTCCACGTAAACTTTTAAACTCTGCTTGGTAAGAAAAATCAGTGGCTTCTTTCATTGATGTGTTGCCAGCTCCTAATTACATCAAGACATCATTTTTTTCTACATTTGCCACTCAAAAGGCTTCTTTTTAAAACTGATATAGATATTATCACAAAATTAATGTTAAACGTTCAGTAAAAGAGCTTCTAAGAAGAAAGGGATTAGGCTCAAATAACATGTTTGGCTACTATACAACTCCCCTGAAAATCCATAAAAATTAAATCTTACTTTGTGTCCTCTTGTTTTTACTATTTTGAAGGTATCCAAGTAGTACAATAAGGTCTTCAATAACCCTAAAATATTGTGACCCTGAGGAACTGCAAGCATGAATTGTAACTGCTATGAAAAGCTGTTGTATATCACAAGCAAGCAATTTGTATTCACTCGAAGGAATGCTAAAAAAACAACAAAAAAAGAACAAAACAGAACATTTATAAGAAATAGAACAAATAATTTAAGACAAAGACAACTGCTTTAAATTCCTATTCTACCAGCGTGCATTCATTCATGCAGTCATTTAGCATTTATTCATGCTTACTCTATGGCAAGTAATATGCATTACATGTTAGAAGTAGAAATAAGAAGATACGATTTGACTCCTGTCAAAAATATAGCTTTTCAGAGTACAAGATAAAGACACCACTAGAAACAGTAAATAGTAGTAAGTGTAACGACACAGCTTAACACCAGATACTGTGGGAATACATAAACAGGTTCCTAGCCCACACTAAGGGTGAAGATTGTATGGGTGGGAATAGGATCATTCTGAGGTTTCTCAGAGAAGGTGAATTTGACTAAATTAATTAACCTCTCTGAATCTCACTTGTATAAATTATAGTTATTTTAAGGATTAAAAGAGATAATAGATTCGAACATACATTAATCATTTATAAATAACTAACAAATATGAATTACTTACTTCTGCCCCTCAATTTTAATCTTGATAATCTACCTCAATGTGTGACATTAGATCCAAATACTTCTTTCCATTTATGTTTTCCCAATTAAGCAAGGGTTAGAAATAGTACCTGTCTCAGGTCAATTAATAGAGTGGCATACAGGGACATTCAGTAAGTATAATTTATTTTAAAACAAACAAAAAACTACTTCCAGAATAAGCCTGCAGGTACACTTCCCAAATCCTACCATTTTCATACATTGTATTATAATTAAGGCAAAGTGTTTTGTGGAAATAAAATACTTTGTATTTCTTTGCATTTCCCATATGCCAAGCACACAGACCCTAAATGTAACAGGTATCCTATAAGTTGAACTCGGCTGAGTACAAAGAGTCTTTCTTTGGCCTAGAGAATCAGTAAAGATATGCTCTGTTCTCTCCATAAAAGCATAGATAACATTTAATGCTTTAATGTGCAACAAGTTCTTCCTGATTATTCCAGAAAAAAAATGTGCAACAAGATGGTGCTTCTGGAGATTCATAGTTTAATATTATTCTAATACAAATATTATACTATATATCACAAATGTAGACACCAAATGTACAAAATCTAAATAAAAATCTAATCTCCCAACATATTTTTTTAAAGCTGTTAATCTATTGGGTAGGCAGCCATTTGCCAATGTACTTTTGGCTATTAGAAGCTAATTTATGGTAGTAGATAGTTATATAGTATGCTAATAATAGGACAGCATGGCAAGTTCAAAATATAGGCTTTTGAAGTGAGATTCAATATCAATTCTATTTACTCGCTGTGTGATCCTCAATGAGTTGCTGTATCTCTCTAACCCTCAATTTTCTATTCCTGATCGGGATAATAATTTTTATGGTCTATCATGGAAGGCTGGTAAATATATTTGGGGGCAGTTAAATTTATTCTACTTGTCTTCAAGTTATAAATACCTAAAAGTAGGTCATATAAATACTCTCTTTTTAACCAAACTTTGTTGAAAGTGATGAAAAACATACA
>NW_012152618.1:3469993-3540373 GCF_000956105.1 Propithecus coquereli | reverse complement strand
CCATTCAGGGCTGCTATTGTATTACATAACACATAGAGTAGACCATTATCCAGCAACATATCTGCTACCTTAGAACAAGAATTTAAAATTTGGAGAAGTAGTAAAAGAGCATTATGCAAGAGTATGTTGTCATACAGAGAGGTCTCTATTAGTCCCAGAATAGGAATGACAGACCACTTCTGAAAAAGTCCCACGTTTTTCACATCTTCCAGATCAAATCTATAACAAATAATATACGATTAAGAGAACATTAGAAGCAATTAGTCACAAAATAAGGAAACTACTGGCTACTTTTTTAACTTGATTTTGAAGTTATAAAAAATAAGTTTATGGAGTAAGGATTCTTAATTTGTTTTTTAGATTATAGATCCCCTCCACTAAAAAGATGAAAGCTGGTGCTAGAAGTCCATCCCAAGATAAATACACAAACATTCCGATAAAATATGCATACAATTTCATGGTTTTAATTGATTCACCTCAATTTATGCATGGGCCCCTTATGTCCAAAGAAACCCTGTGTTAAGGGGCTATATAACAATTCCACAGGAAAATTATTATTATTATTTTACATAGTATTTGAGAGACAGCTAGTAAAAAGAGGTTGAGGAAAAAGGAAGGAATCTTTGAGTTCTTGTCCCAATAATACTTGTCTTTGTGACTGAACAAAAGTATTTTGTGCCTCATTTCCTTATCTATCAAATATGTGAGATAATATATGCCCTCCTTTCTTCTCAAAGCTGTTGTGAGAACCAAATAAGATAACACAGAATTGCCAGCCTGAGCAAGAGCAAAGACCCATCTCTACAAAAAATAGAAAAATTAGCCAGGTGTGATGGCACGTGCCTATAGTCCCAACTACTCGGGAGGCTGAGGCAGGAGGGTCGCTTGAGCCCAGGAGTTTGAGGTCACAGTGAGCTACGATCAAGCCACTGCACTCTAGTCCTATTGACAGCAAGACCCTTTCTCAAAAAAAAAAAAAAAAAAAAAAGGTAATGCAAAATTGCTTTGGGAAAGCCAAAAGCTGTATGCAAAGGAAAAGTACTACTGAAATCAGCATAATAAATAAGTAAATTCCTCAATGTCCGAATTTATCTATCACAATAAGAAGACACATTTCTCTCTATTCTATCATAAACTGTCAGTTTGGGAGAAAAATATTCTTTTATTTTTGTACTTATTTGCTAATCCATGAGCATTACACCAGGGTCACATCTCAGCAATCAGTAAATCCAGGAATTCCAGGTGAGGGATTTACTCTTTTCCCAGATAACCTGAGGGCTCTGAGGAGAGAGGAGAGGTCCTCTATGGCTCATTTGTGTCATCTGTCACTGAGAATACACAGGCCACCTTTCTTTTCAGTTAACCTTCTCATGTTATCACTTTATTTCATTTGATGCAATATTTATTTGTTTCTAGTTTCTAGCTAGTGAATGAACTACGAAGGAAGAAGTTATATTATTAATAGAAAGAATATCATATAGCAAATAATAAATTGATTCATCTGGAAAATTACTTTCAGTAGATTTTTTCTAAAGATGACAAAATAATTTTGTTAAGAGTGAGTTCACTAAATTTTACATTTAAGACAAAAGATCCCTAATTATGAGGGAAGCAAGAACCCACTTACTCTTCATCAAGGCCGATACGTCGACCAAAGAACATTTCGATGAAGCATTCTAACAATTCTTGAGTTCCCCGATGAAGATACAATTGGTTGGCTAGCAAAGAAAATCCACGATTCTTCAGAAATTTATCTTTTTGTTCCTTAGATGCTCTATTAAAATATGCATCTAATAACTAAAGCAAAAATTTAAGATAATTTAGATAATATATTAACATTTAATATACACAAATCAGACAGGAATCACACTTGTATTTATAAGTTATTAAGTTCATATGCATAGAAGAATGCAGAAATTTCAAAAAAATGCCACCTCCATAGCAAAAAAAAAATCAACTTGTCTCTGACTACTGTGCCATGCTAATGATGATTCTATTGTGGGGATCTTAATATTTCTATGGTGGGGAAAATGGGTTTTTTAGCTGAGCATGGACACTTAGTAGACTGGTGACCTTAGCTAAGTATAAGTAGAACATCTGTGGCTAATTCTAAAGGAAAAAAATCAGTACAAACTATGCTCTCTCTGCAAATCTACATATATGTATGTAGACTAGACCTCTATTTCTATACATCTTTTTTTTTTGAGACAGAGTCTCACTCTTTTGCCCGGGCTAGAGTGCCGTGGCGTCAGCCTAGCTCACAGCAACCTCAAACTCCTGGGCTCAAGCGATCCTACTGCTTCAGCCTCCCGAGTTGCTGGGACTACAGGCATGCGCCACCATGCCTGGCTAATTTTTTCTATGTATTTAGTTGTCCGATTAATTTCTTTCTATTTTTAGTAGAGATGGGGTCTCGCTCTTGCTCAGGCTGGTTTCGAACTCCTGAGCTCAAACAATCCGCCCGCCTCGGCCTCCCAGAGTGCTAGGATTACAGGCGTGAGCCACCACACCCGGCCTGTTTCTATACATCTTGACAGATTATTTATCCTGAATATAGACCTGAATGTCCACCCTCTCTAGCTACAACATTTCTAACACCAAATTAACTACTTTTCCTTCCAAACCTACTTCTTCCATGGTTCCAATCTCAGAGGAAGGTGGTCCCCTCCTCCTAGACCTCAAGGCTTAACTCACTTTTGGCTTTTGTATTCCTGATTCCCCACACGCAATTATGAAGGTACCCCTCTTCCACTCCAGTGAACGTCTTTCAAATCTGTCTGTCCTTTGACTTCCCACTACCTCAAATCAGGAACTCATCTTTTCTCCCCTGGACTACTTACTGAGCTAGCCTGCTAACAGAATACTTCCACCTCTCTCCCGCTTCAATTGCTCCCTCACAGTGGTGAAAGACCGCTCGTTCCCAAACACACATCTATTTACTGTCCTACTTAAAAAGCTTCCTAAGTTTACAGTATAATACAAAGTACACCTTCTGCATGAATCTTTCTCTGTTTCTCCTATGTTCAATTCTTCTTTATTAATTACTGCCACTGCTGCACTCATCACAGAATTCCTTGCATTTTATTTAGTTGGACTAAGTAAAGGACTTTACTAAAGTAAAGGACTATAACTCCTTGAATGTGGGAACTTATACTATTCCCCTTTATATACCACATTGCAACTAGCCTAGTGTTTTACATATAAAATTGGAGCTTAATAAACACTGGGTTGAACTGCAAGTGATTAAACAATACCTATATCCAAATGAAAGAAAATGAGAATCTCTAAAAGACCATTCCAATACTGGGTTGTGTTCTAATAGAAACCATTCATATAAAACATTCATTCATTCAAGAATATACTCAGTATCTGTTATATGCTGGATACAAGATGCCTACCCTGATGAAGTTTATATTTGTGGGAGATTAAAAAAACAAGTACACGGATAAATTTAAAAGATAATTAGAAGACATAAATACGATATATGATAGAATAAATAAAGAGCAGGGCTAGAGGCAAGTGATTTTGATAAGGTAATCAGGGAAGGACTCTCTGGAAAGGTGACATCTGAGCTAGACCTGAAGTAAATGTCTAAAATATGATATTACACTACAGAAGAGATTTCCAATGAATGTGTGTTCCCTGTAATTTTTGCAAAAATGCACTGTTTGGATATGTGGATTTGTTGGTAGATTTTAGAAACATACTGATATGAATCAATATATGGAGAAGGATTTAAAATTGGATGATAATACAAAAATATGAGTAAGAAGTAACAAACTATATTAATTCACTATTCCTAAGTATAAAATAAAGCTTTACTTCTATTTTAACATATATATTCAAATTTTAAAATTACACATATATTTATTTTTCAGAACTAAAACAACATATCTAGTACTTGCCCTTACTTTTATCACTCCTTGTTGTATAGCTGGTGATGGGTGGTTAACCAGGACCAAAAGTAAGTCTGCTTGAATAAGCTTGTCCATCACATTCTCAAGCATCATATCAGGTAGGATGAGAAGAATTCCACGTAAGAGTTCATATAATCCACAGCATATAGGTATCAAACAGTCTTCGGTTACACTAAAACAGAGATCAAAAAAGTCTTACTAACACAATATCAGGGAGAAAAGTACATGATGATTACCTCGGGAACTGTGAAGAGCATTAATAATTTTAACATGTGAAACACACATGCATAACATTTAAGAAATGATTCCTAATTTAACTGTAATTAACAAATTTACCATCACTTTTTATCACTGATTTTTTTTAGACATATACCCTACTACTAAATACTAAATACTAAATATTACCCTATTCTACATCTATGATGTCTAATACAGTAGTCACTGCCACCTGTGCTATTTACACTATTTAAAATTAAATTAAAAATTCAGTTCCTCAGTTGCGCTATTTCCAGTGCTCATCAGGCATACGTGGCTAGTGCTGACTGTATTGGACAGCACAGATAAAACACATCCATCATTACAGAAAGTTTCATTGGACAGTGCTACTTTAGATGTTATTGGAAATAATTATAAGCCCTATCAATTCTCTGAACTGAAGAATTTTTCTCTAATAACTATAAGGAATTAAACTACAAGACATTCTTCTCCTTGAGAGATATTTATGGTTTAACTTTTATCTAGTATTAAAACAAGGAGAAAAGCACCTTTTTGTTTGTTATTAACAGACCTGTTGTATTATAAGAAGTGACACAATGAAGACATTTCTAGAAATGTAGAGATTCTTCAAAAAAAGCAAAAAAAAAGTGGAGGGTACACAAAAACACATGAGTACCTCTGAGCACGTGCAGTTTGATTGTAGTCTGACTCATAACTAAGAGAAAAGGCAAAGTTTTCCCAATCATCAGTGTTCCTATCAACAAGACTTGGCCAGCGGCCAATGGCTGCAGATCCATTCTGTGAAGGAAAAGCTAGCCCAAGGCTTGCAACAGTGCTGTGGCTTCGCTGGAATGAGGCCAGTCCCTTTAGGTAATCAGGTCGGCGTGGGCAGGACTCATCTCCAGGACTGTCGTCCTCTGGTCTGGGTTCTGCTCCCAATTCTTTATTATCTACTTTGACCGCTGGAAATCCAAATGTTCCTTTTGGGACATCACTGACGGAGGCTGGGGCTGAGAAGACAGCTTCCATTTCACAAACAGTTTTTGCAGACTCGCAGCTACTGATGAATGCATCCTCTTTGCCTTTTTTCAGTGGGTCAGAACTCCCCAAAGGATTTTCTTTCTCTGGTTGGGTAGCAACATAAGTATCTGCAATATTTTGTAACTTGTCGATACTACAACCCAAACTTGCAGTCAATTTTCGTGGTTGTATTTCTGGTGAAGAAGTAGGAAATGCTGGTAGGCTTCTAGAACGCAGCATGTGGGCAGCCATTTGCTGTGGAATAATATTGGAGGAATTGTTTCCTGGTAAGAGTAGATAAAAACATACTACTTAAAAATCTATTAAGTGAGACCACTTCTCTTCACTACAAATCACAATCATAGCAATAGCCCATTTTTCTAGCACTGTTAAAGAATCCACACAGGTTAATTTTCCTAGTAACTAATGTGTAAAATTCTTCAATGCCAAAACTTTTATTTTAACCTCTTTTTATTAAAATCTTCCAAAAACATATGTCTTTTTTTTCTCAATTTAATCAATGGCATTTATGAAAAACCTACAATTATCATGCAAAAACATCACATGTCCTTAACAAAATATAGTATTGACTAAATGATTCAAAGCCATTAGGATTAATGGTTCTACTGTAGGGAAATTAAGTGAATTAAGTGAAACTTAGTTTATCTCAGGCTGGCAGTCACCTGGATGCAATTTGATGCAGCAGAGTGTGGGCTTTGTAACTAGATATAACTGGATTTAAACGATAGTTCTTTCAGTTAAGTGGCCTTAGGTAAATCACTTAATTGTACCACATGAGTGATAGTTTCTGCAAATGTAAAATGAGGGTTTTTAATATCTACTTTGCAGGGTTACTTTAAGGATTAAGTGAGATTATATTTGTCAGGCACCTAACACGGCACCTGGCATATAATAGGTGCTCAATAAATAGTAGTACTTCTTGTTATTACTGGACTAAATTGGTCTTAGTTCTCTCTCTCCTCTGTTTCTATAGTCACTTCTTCCTGTTATTAGTGAGAAGCACTAGTTTTCTCTCTTCTTGTTGCGGCTCTCCAATTTACTGCTTCTAATATTATATGTAGTAGGATATCAGAAAAATTGCTCCTATGGTAAGTATATGGGATATAAGTCCATGCTACTCAGGGTGTGGTCCGTGGACCAGCAAGCATGGGCATCAGCACCAGCTGCGGAATTGTTAGAAATAAACATTCTCATGCTCTAGCCTATATCTACTGAAACAGAATGTATAAGGGAGGGGCCCAGGAATCTATATTTTAATAAGCTCTCCAGGTGATTTTTTTGCATGTTGGAAATATGAAAAGCACTGATGTAAATAGGCACTAAATGAACTGCTTTAGAGCATAGGCTTTGTGGTAATAAAATAGCACCATAGCTCAGAAGTTTTTTCTAGTTATTTCTGGATTTTGGCTAGAGGAATAAAGGTGCCAAAAGATTCTGTTCAAAAGACTTGGAAAAAAATGGGGGCCTGATTGTAAAGTATTTGAAAATGTTTCAGAGTGATGCATGTGATTTTTAAAAAGATCATATAGATAGAGAGTGGGATTCTGGAGTTTCAGAGGTGCTTGCAAGCATTCTTCATGATGACAAAGTCCAAGACAGATCCATGCAGATCGGCAGATAAAGTAGAGGGAAAGGTGTCCTGAGTCGAGGAACACGAAGCTGGAGTACTAGATGGCCATTCATCTGGCAAGTGAAGTTGTCTAAAATGATGGGTTTAGGTAGAAAGAAGAGTGGAAGACAAAAAAGCTTTTGAAGAAAATGGGAAAATAAATCAAAAGCTTAGTGAAGGACAAATGACCGTGGTAAGTGAGAAAAGAGAAAGCCAGAGCAAGATAGCATAAGCCAATACATTTTCTAAGTTCTCCTGAGGACCTGTGCTGCGTATCTCTTGTTAGATTGAGTGTAAGTTACTGATAACGGAAAGTTGTGAAAATGAACTCCTTAAATATATTCTATAATTGTTAAGTTTAATCTTTTATTTAGTCTGATTATCAGGTTCTATGATACGTACTGCTAAAACATGTACTATTTAATTATCTAAGAATATTCAGAACTAAAATGGGAAGGGTCATAATTTCATTATTGCTATTTTTACCTTCAGGAGGTGAAGCAGTAAAACCAGATGGGCTTATTACCATAAATCCAGGGCTCGTAAGGGACCTTCCTCCACTGCTGGAATGCCTCAGGTACATGATTGACTGGACTTTCTCCTGAAAGATCTTGCCATCTAGAATCAAAAAATTTTTTGAGACAGAAAACTTTTAAAAAAGGATAAAACAAACTTTAAAGGCAGATCATTAAATAGAAATTCTGACAAAAAGATGTTCAGAGAGAAAAAAATATGGCATACTTTATACTAATGCATATACATGAGTATTTATACTCTATAATTTTTTATTTTTTTTTGTTGTTGCTTGTTTCTGGCCACATTAACTTCTATTTTCTTTGAATTCCAACTGTATTTATAGTTATTTATATGGTTTAACATTTAACTGTTCATTTTTTATGTTATGATCTCTCTAAGGAGACTATTCATCTGTTCATTCCTTGAGGAAAGAACTATGTCTCATATTTTTATATATCCCTTTCAGTGTCTATGACTCCTAACCTAATACTTCTAAGCTTAATCTTCCTCTTCTGAGCTTCATAGTTATAAACTAAACTGCTTCACTTCTTGAATGAACCACAAATGCAACAAATCTAAATCAGAATTATTTTTTTGCCCTAAATTCACTCCTCTTGTTTTGTTCTTTGGTTAGCTTGGTAGAAGTACCCATTCCCCACGTGTGGGAACCTGGAGCCACCCTTGATCACTACCTGTCCTTTAGCCATGGCAAGTCAGTCACCGGAAATAACTGACTTTGTTTCTTAGTTCTTGAACTCTCCTCATCTCTACCATAATGCAGGCTGTATCGTCTCTCACCCGGATTACTGTCACAGATTTCTAAATGGTATCCTTGATGGACATCTTGTCACCCTCATATCCTCACAGCCACCAGAATTCTCTCAAATGTCAACTCCTATTTAAAACCTTCCAGTGGCTTTCTGTTGCCTCTTTACCACCTTGGATAAAATCCAAACTTCTAGTCTATCAGATTCTCCACTATTTGTCCCCAGGCCCCTCTCCAGCCTTGTTTCCTACATTATATTTCAACAGCACAGACTTCTTATAGCTCCCGGTCAAGCTGCTTCCTTTGCCTGGAAGGCCCTTCCCTTTGATTCCCACTCATCCTTTATGACTCAGAGTAGGCATCACTTCCTCCAGGAACTGTCCCCTCAGTTCTCACATGCTCTATGCTAGCAGAAAACAAAATGTTGTTGACTTCTATATCACTGCGCTTTCCACATGGCATAGTGTAATTATCTGTTTATGCCTCTCTCCTCTAAACTAGGCTGTATGTTTCTCAAGGGAGGGAACCATATTTTACTCATCTTTGTAACTATCCCGCTTCCAGAATCTTTATCCACAGTCCTTTATCTACTAAATGTGCTGAACCTAACACAAAGTCATGCTATCTAATTTCGTTTTCATCTAATTTCATTGTTTTGGAGACAGGGTCTCACTCTGCTGCCAGGGCTAGAGTGCAGTGGTGTCATCATAGCTCACAGCAACCTCAAACTCCTGGGCTCAAGCAATCCTCCTGCATCAGCCTCCTAAGTAGCTGGGACTACAGGCACACATCACCACACCTGGCTAATTTTTTTTTTTACTTTTTGTAGAGACGGGATCTTGCTGTGTTACTGGTCTTGAACTCCTGGCCTCCAGTGATCCCCTGGCCTTGGCCTCCCAAAGTGTAAGGATTACAGGTGTAAGCCACTGTTCCTGGCCTGCTCCATCATTTTATTCATTTATTTCATTTCTTAAAATGGATGTTGTACAACCAGTTTTCTACACCAAATTTACTACCTAGCTTTCTCACAGGTACAGTCTTACTTTCTTTCTTACATTATATTTCCCTAGTTTTTCAAAAACTCTAATTATCCCATCTTTCTCTTATATTCATTCCTCTTTCTTATCCCATTCTCTAAATAGTAATATTACAGTAGTTTTTTCCTTAGCTTCCTCTTTCCTTCTTTTTCTACATACTTTTCTTCAGTGGTCTTATCTACTCTCAGAGCTTCAACTCACTTCTATGTAGGTAGCTCCTTACAACCTCCCCCATTTTATAACCCTTACTTCCAACTGCTTGCTAGACAATCATACTATGAATAACTACAGCGTACCTCAAATACATGTATTATAAAACCAAAGCATTATCCTCTTTCCTTAACATCCTCAGAGTCGAGTCATTCCATCCTAATCTTCCCATTTCTCCATTGATCTCTCCTTTCCAGTTCCACTGCTACTATGCCCAGATTCTATTATTTTGTCTCTTATAGACTACTATAATTGGTCTTACTATCTCTAGTTTCTTATTCCTGAATCGTACTGCAATAATTTACTTATATCATATCCCTTTGCTCAAAACAAAAAACTCTTTCAGTGACCTCTAACTAGAATATAAGTTCAAATTCTCTGGCCTTACATTCAAGGATCCATTTTAATATGACCTCAGGGGAAAAATAAATAAATGATGCCATAAACTATATTTATGTCATTATTTCTCACTACTCCTTTATAGGTCCTCTATATCTAGGTAAAATTCATTATTCCTTTATTTTCTCTTTCCATTTTTCCTCCCTTTAAAGATATTCTCTTTGCCTGAAATGCTAATTCTCTAATAATTCACCTATCAAATTTTACCCAAATTCTTCAATACTCATGTCAGGTATTATGTGACCTATTAAATATTCTCTCTCCACAGTGGTCTGATGAAACCCTTTCTCCTCGGAAATTTCATTAGTTCTTCTTTTTTATCTATTATGTAGTTACCAAATATTGTTTCTTATTGTAGCTATTTGAGTGTATATCTCCTCTCTTCTCTTGGTATTTAGGCTTCCTGAAGCAGAGGCCATGTCTGGTTCATTCTATAACTCTCAGCCTGTCTCAACCCCAGTATGTAATTAGGGCAGTTTCTAGTACAGAGAGGCCATTCAAATAACAAACAAATGTGGATCAACTGGAAAGAATAAAACAAAGGTGAAGATAGCCAAGATCTAACAAAAAATCATTATACTTACCTATGTGCAAAGAAAAGTAGAAGTTCGTGGGGTTGTGACAAACGTAAGTATTAGTAGGAGGGTGAACTGCTAAAAGGAAATTGAAGATAATTGTCAATAACTCCAAATCTGGAGGAGATCCAAGGACTTCTGCTATAATTTTCACAAATGATCTACAAACCTCTCGGGGCATGGATGTGAGCTGCCCCTCTTTGTGTTCCTGAAAAAATAAAAATCAAACTCTCATTAGATTTAAAGAACTGTCAATTTAACTAAGATTTTTCATTTAGGCAAGATACTCTTTTTAAGATAGAATTCTGTTGGTTTATAACCCAAGTCTGACCGTATTTATCATTAAATTGAGTTGCTATTTCTTAAGTCAAGCAATCTTGTTATTAAAAATTCATTAAAATTGATGGCAACTTAATTCTAGCCCATTTACCTTAATTAACAGAGGCAAAGTTATATTATAGCACCCATAAGTATGAACTCAGAAGCCAAACTACCTAAGTTTGCATTCTGGCTCCTCCACTCACTAGCCATGTGGTCTTAGGTATGTTATTTAACATTTCCATGCCTCAGTTGCTTTGTCTATAATATGGGAATACTACTAGTGCTACTTCATAAGGTTGTTCCCAGGATTAAAAAACATAAATTCTTTCAATAGTGCCTCACATGTGGTAAGCCCCATGTAAATATTAGCTACAATTAGTATTACCATCACTACTACTACTACTACTACTACTACTACTACTACTACCACTACCACTACTTCTTCTTCTTCCATTGCTACTACTACTACTAGTATGGGATCAGGAGGGAAAATTTCTGATAGACAAAATTAGTTACATTAATGCAATGTGCTCTAGTTTACAAAGTTCTTTCTCACAACAGCTCTATGAGAGGTTTTATCCTCATTTCTAGAGTAAGAGGCTCATATTTGACTAGCATATACTACACAGAAAGTATGTATGTAGTACAATTATAACTCAAACGCAGGTCACTGAACTCTTTCTACTACATCATCTTGTGCCTGGAATAATGAAACTTGGTAGAATGCCAAGCAATTACTAAAAATAAAGATGATATAAATAAATTGTTTATATCTTCCAATTCTACCTCCCCAATGGATAGCAGCTGGCCTCTTAATCAAGGGTATGGCAGGTAAACTTCCTCATCTTCCCTCTCCCTATGTCCAAATATATATCTCTACATCTACTCTTCTTCATTTACTCTTGTGTATTGCTGAATTGAGGTACTTAAAATGTACATGTGAATTTTAAAATATTTTAGTCTAACTACCTCAGATTTAAGAAGAGAACATTAAATCTACAAAAGGAGAAAACACAAAACCCCTTTGCTAAGATCTCACAACTGTCAAGTGGTGATCTAAGATAGGAACATAGATCTCCTGACTTCCAATATAGAGCTATTTCTGCTACAATCATATGTCTTTCTTCTAAATCATACCCCTTGTATATTCTTAACTTTCCTGGTTGCAACATCAGTTAATCATTGCTAAGTCCATGATAGCCCAAGTTTCCCCAATCTTGTACTTTCCACTAACTTGATACAAATAGTTACCAGTATACTATTTCATGGGGGGAAAAAATCCCTTAATTTGATCTTTTGTTAACATTCTGTTTCTCTTTTTGCTTTTGCTGCTGGACTTTTTTTTTTTTTTTTTTTTTTTTTTGAGACAGAGTCTCACTTTGTTCCCCGGGCTAGAGTGAGTGCCATGGTGTCAGTCTAGCTCACAGCAACCTCAAACTCCTGGGCTCAAGCGATCCTACTGCCTCAGCCTCCCGAGTCGCTGGGACTACAGGCATACACCACCATACCTGGCTAATTTTTTCTATATATTTTTAGTTGTCCAGCTAATTTCTTTCTATTTTTTTAGTAGAGACGGGGTCTCGCTCTTGCTCAGGCTGGTCTCGAACTCCTGAGCTCAAACGATCCGCCCGCCTCAGCCTCCCAGAGTGCTAGGATTATAGGAGTGAGCCACTGCGCCTGGCCTGGGGCCAGACTTTTTAATAAACATTTATTATCTCACTATCTCCAATGGTCCACCACACATGCTGCCTGAAATCTGGTTCTTGCCTTCTCCACGCTACGGAAATCTTGCAAGTCATTAAGAATTTCCAAGCTGGCGTGGGGGGCAGGGTGTGTACAAAAAAAAAAAAGAAAAAACAATTTCCAAGCCAATGGCCCTTTATCTGTCTACATTTTCTCTGAACTTTCTACATCATTTGGCTCAAGGTACCACCTCCTCCTATGTATGTTCTACCCCTCTGTCCACCCCTGGCTTTCACTTTACTGAGTTTCCTACTTCTTCTCTTACCTCTTCAATTACTCTTTCTATCTCTCTTTCAATAGCCCCTTTTTCCTGTTTCACACCATGAAAATGGATATTTCCTGAAGTTCAACCTTCAACCCTCTATAATTCTTTCACTACATTTGTCTATCTTGTAGTGCTTACCTAGCCCCATGGCTTCACTATTGTAAGTGCCCAGCAGTCATTGTCACTGAACGTCCTGCTGTAACCTCAGCTACAGAATATAGAAACTACAATAATATCACACTGTCATATGAACTCATTGAAAATTGGCCAATAAATTTCAAAATGGATACACAAAGGCACAAATTTAGAGGAAAACTGATGCATAAATGGTGCATAAAACATTCAGTAAGCAAGGGGCCTGAGAGATCACCGTATTATATTCCTGACAACAATAGTCTAATCTACCATAAGGGCCAAGAAAGGCCAAAAAAAGTATTTTTTTTTTCAGAATTCATTCATTTAACAAATATTTACCAGGCACCTATGTGTGCCAAGTACTGAGGTTACAGTGTGATCAACAAAAAACATATCACTGCCACTGTCAGGAGGCACACAGAGGGAAATAAACCATAATCTCATAAAAAAAATAAAACTAACAAATTGTATATGCACAGAGTGTGAGTAAGGGTATAAAGGGGAAGAGGTTAATTTAACTGGAAAGGGCAGGGAAGGCATTTCTCAGGAAGAAAGTTTAAAGGTGCCACAAGAAGGATAAGCAAGAGTTGGCCAGATGAAATGGATGAGATCAATAACTTTTAAGGCAAAAAGAACACCATATTCCCTGATGTGGGAGAATGCCTCACTTGTTTAAGGAAGGGAAAGAAAGCCAGAGAGGCTGAGAAGCGTAAGATGAGGCTGGAGTGGTTGCCAGATCATATAAGCCTTATTATAATTGTCACAGGTTTTGGATTTTAGCCCAACTACAATGAGAAGCCCCTAGTGCCACTGAAGCAAAGGCACTAAAAGTGTAAAATATTCCTGATCCCATGGAGTATCCGTACTTATCTAACTTGACAAAGTTCCAATAGATGCCTTTGACATTTTTAAAAAACTTGGATAACAGTCTGCAGATAAAAGAGCATCTGTAAATGCAGAGAAAAAAATTTAACTAGAAGCCAGGTCACAGCACATACATTATAATGTACCTGGTGAAATTAATGCCACTTTTTAATATAATTTTTGGATGCATTTTCAAGATGCTAATTCTTTTAGTAAATTTATACTTATTTAAACAATGCATACTTATAAGTTTTTATTTAAGGAATATGGAACAAGTTAAAATTAATCAACTAGTGAGTACAATATGGTAGTAAAACTCAGTGGAAACCAAGCAGGTGGGACGAGGGAGAAGGGGACGGGTAAATTCACACCTAACAGGTACAAGGCATGCTATCTTGGTGATGGGCACACTTACAACTTTGACTCAAATGGCACGAAAGAAATTCATGTAACCAAAATGTTTATACCACCATAATACTTTGAAATTTAAAAACATTAATCAACTATGATGTTTAAGACACCACAAAATTATTATTATATCCCAACATAAAAAAAAAATCTCAGAAATTTAGTAGTTGTTCTTTTGTAATTGAGTTAGGAATGATGACAATGTGAAGATCAAGCTATAAGAGGCAGGAGTTGAAAAACTCCTCTGCTATTTGTTGAAAGAAGAGAACCTGGATAGTAGAGAAGATGGAAAAGAGAAAAAAATCCCATTGAAAGTCCCACAAAAATTTGATGTCCACAGTATTGAATTATTACACAGAAACAACTGCAGAAAGTATCTCTCCAAAAATAAAGTTGCATGAAAAGTACCTGCAAAACCTGACAAGTCAGTAGAAAGTGATGAACCACTTGAGCTTTCAATAACTGCTTAATATTAAACATCTGCTGGTGGTGATCTGCTCTGATGAGGACTTCTAGAGCAGCTAGCAGAGTTTCCCAAACACCTTGCTGAGAAAATAAACACACACCAATAAGCACATAGTAACTGAAAAACATGGTGCCTGTTTTTTAGAAGACATACAAAACAGAAAAATACCATAAATACCACAAAATTCAGAAAAATAGTAAGAGTTTAGTTAGCTACTTGACATGTCTTTTTAATATTTTCATGTTTTGTGGCTCCACATTCTTTAATTGCCTCTTCATATAACAATTTTGCAATATAATTTTCTACAGGAAGAATAGAAAAATCATTCTCTTTCCTCTAGCACCTTTGAGCTATGTTCATTTTTTTTTTTTTTTATTTCAGCAAATTATGGGTGTACATATGTTTAGGTTACGTGTGTTGCCCTTGGTTCCCCCCCCCACCGAAGTCCGTGTTTCAAATATGTCCATCCTTCGGGTAGTGTGCATTGCCCTCCTTGTGTATACAAATACCGCTCCCCTCCTCCCTCTTCCCCCCTCCTCCCACCACCCTCCCCCTTCCCCAGCATCCAATAGATGTTGTTCTGATATGTGCATTTATGTGTTGATTAGTTAATACCAATTTGATGGTGAGTACAAATGGGTCCCGTTCTGCTGCTCTTGTGGTGCTTCACTTTGGATAATGGGCTTAAGTTTAATCCAGGAAAGTGTAAGAGGTGCTAGATCACTGTCATTTCTTATGATTGAGTAATATTCCATTGTGAACATATACCAAATTTTGATAATCCACTCATGGATTGACGGGCACTTGGGTTGTTTCCACATTCTTGCAATAGTGAACTGTGCTGCCATAAACATTCGGGTGCAGATGTCCTTATCGTAGAATGTTTTGTGCTCTTTTGGGTAGATGCCTAATAGTGCTATTGCTGGATCGAACGGTATTTCTATTTTTAGCTCTCTGAGGTATCTCCAAATTCTTTTCCACAGAGGCTGCACTAACTTACAGTCCCACCAACAGTGTAGAAGTGTTCCTGTCTCTCCACATCCTCGCCAACATTTGCTGTTTTGTGTTTTTTTGATAGAGGCCAATCTCACCGGGGTTAGGTGATACCTCATTGTGGTTTTGATTTGCATTTCTCTAATGATTAGAGATGTTGAGCATTTTTTTATATGTTTGCTGGCCATTATTCTGTCTTCTTTTGAAAAGTTTCTGTTCATTTTGCTTGCCCATTTGTTGATGGGGTTGTTTGATTTTTTCTTGTTGATGTTCATTTTTATTAATAATAGATTAGAAAAGTTTTTTCTAGCTTCACAACTTATTATCAGTAATGTGTAAATTTTTAGGGACTATTGCCAAATTTCAGAATAACCAATTTTTTAAAATTCTAAAGATATATATACTCTGAATTGCTCTTTAAATAATTATGTTTGATGATAATATTATACTCTAATTAATTGTAGACAATCTAGTTTTTTGCAAAAATCCCCAATACCTACCACCAATACCTACTGGAATCCTGCCACATGTGGAAGGAACAGTCTACACTAGAACTAAGGGGCCTAACAGCCTATACAATTAAGACTGCTTAAAACTAGGGCAGAAAGGAAACAGCTCTATACTCATTCCCTGGCTGGGTCCAGCCCATTCATTACAGGTGTTGAGATGCAGTGCCTAGACCTAAGATCTATCTATGTTGCTTACTTTATGCTTATGACGAAACCTTACTCTACACATCACCATCCCAACTCCCAGCCAGTGTGGCTCTCCTACTCAGAAATGTGTCCATTTTCCTCTCCTGGACCTGACTCCTCTGACTTTAGCATGCCCCCCTTTCAGAGTTTTCGGTAAATGTGAGCCTTCAACTGATCCAAATGAGCCTATATGCTCCTGCCTGAGTGCAGTCTTCTCAGCCAACCCAAGCTCTGATCCTTACCCTGCAGCTCAGCATTACCCATGGCTGTTGAAACCTTTGCATGGGAAATAACCTCCAGATTTCTACTTATAATTAACATTGCAGTGTAACATTACACTGAAGCAATAAATTCATTCTTTTCTTCAGAAGAAGAATTAGATAAACATTTAAAAGTATATGCTTCTATTCACAATAGCTAAAATGTGGACGCAATCTAGTGTCCCTCAACTGATGAATGGATAAGTAAAATGTGGTATATAAATAGAATGGAATATTATTCAGCCTTAAAAATGAAGTAAATTCTGACAGATGCTACAACATGGATGAACCTTGAAAACATTATGCTAAGTGAAATAAGCTAATCGCAAAAAGACAAATTCTATAGGATTTCACTTATATTAGATAGTCAAAGTCATAGACTCAAAAGTAAAATGGTGGCTGCTAGGGAGTGGGGAGAAGGGGGGAAAGGGATTTATTGTTTAAAGGGTACAGAGTTTTGGTTTTATACAACAAAGAGTTATGGAGATAGATGGTGGTGATAGTTGCAAAACATTGTGAATGTACTTAATGCCACTGAACTGTACCCTTAAAAATTGTTACGATAGTAAATTTTGTGTTACATGTATTTTGCCACAATAAAAAAAATAGAAAAAAACTACATATTACATGCCTCTGCTTTATTCCATATCTTCCAGTCAAGCAATAGCTCCTCTAACAGTTTAACATCTTGGATTATAGCATTAGACTCCATATCCAACTTAAACTCTCCACTCTCATTGATGTGAATAATATCTTCACCACAGCAACCTTCGAGAAGAGTCTATAGAAAATTAGTATTAATATAAGATGCATTAATAATTGATTAATCAAAAAATTCAACAGAAACATTAAGTTTTCAATCTTAGCAATCATAACATTAAATTCAAAGGAAAATATAAATAATTCAACATTTCACAAAATATCTTTGTTTTGTAAAACAATTCAGATTAATAGAAAAATCTAAACTTTCAAATATTTGTAAGTAATTACTAGGTTTCAAACATGGGGTAAAACAAACCACATTCTATCTTTACTTTTTAAATCAAATTAATCTGCCATTAGGCTTTAAAACCTTTTCAAAAAAGTAGTAAGGATTTATGGCATAAATGTATGGATCTTGACAGTTTAAAGAGGAGTGGGTGGAAGTAAGGGTAGGAGAATCATCTTTTGCCTTAGCATCAATACCTTCAGAGAAAAATATTTTCACAGTGTTACCAAATGCTTTTAGCTAGAAAGATATGTAAGTATATGATGATAGTGGGATCATAATAAAACTAACACCAATATCAGTGACTTTAAAAACTAACCCTGTAGCAGCCTAACTGCCTAATGGAATGGTATGTCTCTAGGTGTCTGGAAAACTAGGTTGTGTTCCATAATGATGGGAGCCGAAATAAATAAATTCATCAATCTATAGAAGAGGGAATGGCCTGGGAGACATCTGTGGTCCATTCAGATCTAAAGTTTTATGAATTTTTTTTTAACTTTTCTAAAATGCTATAAGGAAAAGAAAAATGTAATTATTCAAATGATGAAAAGAACCAGAAGAGTAACCAGCTTAATTAAATATATACTGAGTTTCCTTCATTTTCTTCAGGAATAACTGAAACACAAAACTATTATTGAAAGACTTTGATGAAGAGATGAGTATCACTGCATATGAAACTATAAGAATAAATTTTATGAGGTCATACCTTCAAAATGTGAAAGCCAACAATGCATTTTTGTTTGATCAACACCTGATGAATCATGGAAAGTCCATTACAGTTTTCTAATTCATGTACCCTTTGTTGGTTGTATTTAATTAATGAGAGTATAACTTGCAGTGCTAATGCTTGAGTTTCTTCACAGCTACTGAGTTCAACAACCTAAAAAAAAGTGAATATATTTTACTACTTGTTTGTTGAGAGTAAAAATGTAACACGTATGATTATCTTCCATTATGTAATATCAATCCACCAGTTTCTATGAAAGTTTATTTTTTAATATTCATACTGTACTTATTTAAGAATTGTGGATAAACAAAACTGAGAGAAAGGCATAAATTCCATGCTCTTTAATCTCTTACATATACTATAAATGAACTAAAATAACATTAACAACCTTAGAGGTCAGTAGCATTTTATAATCAGTGATCTGAAGTATCAGCAAAATGCCTCAAGTTTTTGATAAATTAGTCAATCAACAAACAGGCTCTGAGTTATGTGCTGTGGAAGATAAAAAGAAGTAAAAGACATGATAACTGCCCCCAGTGGGACTTACTGTCTAATCAAAGAGATAAGATGCACATATAAAAACCACATATTGTGCCTTGTACTTCAATTCAACCAAGGCTTTCTGACAACACACACCTATTATCATGATAAAGAAGGCAAAGAAGACAAAACAATAGGTATGCCAGGAGAGCACAGAAACCACTCTGACCCCTCTCTACTTGGTTTAGGGAAGGATATACAGAGAGAAAATGGCCTAGAAGGAGAGCCAAATCCTGGAAGCAGGAATAAAGGGGTGGCTACAGGCAGGGCACAGCCAGAAGAGGGGTAAAGGCCTAAACTGGACATTCATGGTACATCTGCAAAGCTGCAGGTTGCCTCTTTGGCTGGATTGAGGAGATTAGGCTCAAAAGGCAGGCTATGCATGTAAGGATTTTAAAGAGACTGAATTTTATTTTTGTAAGGGAGGAGGAAGGATACTAAACAAAGTTTCTAAGTTTTAAATGTGGAAATATACTTTAAAAGTCTTATTGGCAATATCTTGAATGTATGAAGATAAAACTTTAACTTTTATCTATAGGATGCATTCCCTGCGTAACAATAATCATAACAAAATTATATTCAATACCTTGAGGAAAAAGGAAAAAAGAATGTTCATTTTGAAATTATACAATGGTATAAAAGGAGGTCACAAGATGTTGATAAGGAGTTAAATGAAGGGCTTTTAATTTTTAAAACATTAGAGGACAATCTATTCAACTAGATATTAGATGCAAAAAAAAAAAGTATGAAAAAGAAAGAGGCGGAGAAGGAAAGATAGCTTACAGCATATGGTGGGTCAAATGCTAACAAGATATTTATAAGAACACTATCAACAACAAATGCTGATTATTGCAAAATTAATCAAAGGTGGTCCACTAAACAAAGAAAGCCAGTTAGTGAGACAGTGAAAATTTGATAATGTTGTATAAGTTATACTTAAGGATAAAATGAAGAAAGTATTCTGAGAATGAAGGAAGATCAAGCTGCTTTAATTAAACATGGATATGGACCCTGAGGAAGTAGAAATGATTTATACCAAAGTGAGACTATTTGTGCACCCTATTGTAGATTTCAGCAATCCCTAAGATAATCAATCTACAATTACTCACTGCCTATTCTGCATCAGGAAAGATGTTGTCCCTGCTTTCAAACAACTAAATAGAACAGATAATTAAATGATTGTTCTCAAATGGTACTCATGGCCCAAGTCAAACTTCCTGTATTTCTGCTCTTTAAAAAAACTCAAAACTCAAATAAATTAAAGGGTTTTTTTTAAACTTACTTGTTGATCTTTGGTTTTTTCCACATATAGGGAAGCTTTAAGGGATAAAAGCCCCACAAACCTTATTTTAAAAGTACATTTCTTTCATATTACTATGGCATACATTTTTCTTTCCAAAAGCAATTTTACATCTTGTACCTTTAACATTTAATTGTTCTAATTACATTTCTGGTTAATAGAAAACTTGTAAAATCTTCATAAATTAGAAGAAACCTTAACAATCTGTGGCAGAAAGCTTGATGACATCTTTAATATGTAATTTTCTTATCTTAAAAGTTTAATACAGTGGAGTATAGCTTTTTTCGGTAATCCAAAAGAAACTGTTAAATTTATCAATAATAAATAAGCAGTTCTCTTTAGACAAAACTATAATCAGTGATTCTTACCCTAGCAAAAAGAAAAACAAAGATACCAGTTCCACCAATCTCGTGCAAAATGCCTTGCATAGTTTTACATTCAGTAGGCTGGAGATTCTTTAGATGATGAGTTTCTAATAAGATGCTCTGAACTTCTTTTGAGCTGAAGGGTCTTTGAGAGAGCTGAGTTTTCATCTGACCTTTAAGTCTAATCACTGGCTCATAGATGGTATACTGAGCAGGACAGTAAGTTGTATAAACAACTGAAAGACTTTCCTGAAATACAAATATTTTCCTTCAGTAACTAAACAAGTTAAAAAGTTATCAACTAGCAAACAGATATTTCAAAGTGAAAAGACACCCAACTAATCTTTTTATTTGTTTTAAAAAAGACAGGTAATACACTAAACAAAGATGAACATGAAAAGTAAGGCTGCTTCTCACAAAGCAGTTTCATTTAGCAGCGATCAATAGTACAAACCACAGCAAAGTTGAGGAGGATTCCAGCTCTGATCAGTTGTTTAGAATAAATACAAAATTATACTTAATATGAATAATAGCTAAGTCTTATACCACACACATTACATACCAGGCAGGCACTGTTCTAAGCACTTACAAATACTGGGAACTCTGGGCCAATTTACCTGAAATTTTTGCTTTGGATTTGCTTAAGGGTTGGCTACTCATTTAAAAGTGACTCTAAAGTAGATCTTTCTTTCTAACAGAATAAAATTCTAGACTGTCAGCACACCTAATGAAAATTAAATATAACTTTCAATATCTCTCCTATGTAAAGGATAGTCGCAATCAGCTTTTGGCTTCCTGTCAAGATTCTCTAAACTACTTTAAAAATTAAGGTAAGTTGGTTTATTTATTTATTTATTTATTGGTAGATGTAAGGTCTTGCTACATTGCCCAGGCTAGCCTCCCAAAGTGCTAGGGTTACAGCCATGAGCCACTGCACCTATCCAAGGTAAATTTTAAATGTATAATGTGCTTTGAGGTGGTTTCAGTGGTAGCTGCTGCCAACCCCAGGCTCAGGGAAGTCATACATATTCAGTGTCTTCTCACAGATGTTGGTGGGGGCCTTGGGCTTTGATCATTTATGACTCACAGCAATCAGACATACCACTCAGCATATTTGCACACTAAACCAATTACACAGTCTGTTATATATGATTAGGTTGGAAAATAAAGTTTCAAGCCTGTAGCAGTTTTAGTCAGAAACCTGACCCCGTACCTTGACACGAGGGCACCACCTCTCCCTGACCACTCTTTCATGACCTCATAACCTCCAAACTACTAAATCAGACTTCAAGAATTTGCTTTCTAGAAAGAGTTTTCACATAAAACCCTTAGAATTTTTATTTGTGATAATTTCTGTTGAGTTTTATCATGACCTATGCTCTTTCAGGAAAAATAAAAAAATTAGGGAAAATTTTTTTAAAAAAACAAGTGGATTAACCAAAAATTAGAGAACAAACACTGTGTGAGCTCGTTGGTTTCCCTAAAGCAGAGGTTCTCACAGTGTGGTTCCCAATCAGCAGCATCAGCATCACCTAGGAACTTACTAAAAATGTAAATCCCAGGGCCACACTTCAGACCTACTGAATCAGAAGTTCTGGCCCAGTGACCTATTTTTTTTTTTTTTTTTTTTTTTTGAGACAGAGTCTCACTCTCTTGCCCAGGCTAGAGTGCCGTGGCGTCATCCTAGCTCACAGCAACCTCAAACTCCTGGGCTCAAGCGATCCTCCTGCCTCAGCCTCCCGAGTAGCTGGGACTACGGTCATGCGCTACCATGCCCGGTTAATTTTTTCTATATATTTTTAGTTGTCCGATTAATTTCTTTCTAATTTTTAGTAGAGATGGGGTCTCGCTCTTGCTCAGGCTGGTCTCGAACTCCTGAGCTCAAACGATCTGCCCACCTCGGCCTCCCAAAGTGCTAGGATTACAGGCATGAGCACCGCGCACGGCCAGTGACCTATATTTTAACAAGCCCTCTGGGTGATTCTGATGCACAATCAGGTTTGAGAGCCATTCCTTAAAGCATGTTTTGTGAGGTTTTTTTGTTTTGTTTTTTTTTTTTTTTTTTTAATTGAAGCAGAGTCTCACTATATTGCCCAGGCTGATCTTGAACTCCTGGGTTCAAGTGATCCTCTCACCTAAGCTTCCCGAGGACCTGGGATTACAGGCACATGCTACCGTGCCCAAGCATGTTTTCTTAATGGTGAGACATTTGGGATGGGATCATCCTTTGTTATACAATAGTGCTCATGTACTATAGAGCATTTAGCATGCCTGGCCCTCACCCAATAACAATTGACAACCAGATCCCCCTGTAGCACCTCAACAAAAACAACAAGAAAAAATCCATTCCAAAACAGCAATCTCCTTCAAGTAAGAAATATCTCTGACCCATAATTGTACTTCTCATAAGAAGCAAGTAGGTATAAAATAAACTAAACCAATAAACTTACTACAGAAATATAATTTCAAGGAAAAGAGGATGTAAGTATAAAACCTGAAATATATTTTGAAGGAAGTTAGAGTTCTAAATTTTTTCAGAAAAAAATGTATTCTAAAAAAAGAAAATGTTAAGGAACAAAATGAAAAACTTTAGAAATTAATTTATAACTAATTACATATTTCAACAAATGTATCTACATACAGTTACTATAAAATTAAAACTTATTAAATTAAAACTTACAATCAAGAGACTAATGTCCACATCTCTCTTGGTCATAAAAAGTTCTCTGATTTGTTGACATTGCAGAATTTCCTTATTGATATATTTGGAGTAGTCATTGATTGGCTGGCCATATTTACATGGCATTATAGATGTGTGGTTGGGTCCACAAGCATATAGATAAAAGGCTTCTTGTGAACCAATCTTAGCTCCTGGATAGCATAAAAATAATGGTAGTTATTTAAAACACTCTGACCAGAATTTTTTATAAAAAGCAAGAAACCAAGAGTTATTTTTTTTGCCAGATTCTTTCAGTTGTTCACTATATTTTACAAAATTGATAAAACCTCAATTTCCAAATTGGTGTCATGAGAAAATAAGTTATGCCAACTATGATGGAAGATGAATTAATATATATAAAGGTAGTTGTGAAGCTTTGATAAAATAAAATTAAACAATTTCTATTTTCTCCTTAAGCCAGAAAACAGGTTTTTTGTTTTGTTTTGATTTACTTAATCAATGGAAAGTATATCTTGGTAAATTCCATTTTAAAATAAAATTTGAATTGATATCTTTATTCCTTCCTGTCTATTCAATAAACATTGCCTGAAATGCTATTATGTATCAGGTTTAATGAAATATTTTTAAAAATCATGTATTTCATTTTCTCCCTAAAATTTGATATTTGTATAGGATATACTAAAATTACAAATAAAAGAGACAATAAGCTTACTAGTCATGATACTGAATTTTCCAGGATTGTAAAATAATGTCTATTTAAGTTTCTCTTTTTTTGGAGGGAGGAGAGAGACATTTCTATATTAAATGGATATATCAATTGTAAGACATATCTAGATTATAAAAATGTTAAAATATTTAAAAAGTCTATCTTAGAATCTTATAAATACAGTACTTATTAAAACATAGATGTAGGAACAGAGATCAATATTTTAGCCAGGTTAATTCACTTAGTTTAATACTTATCAACTGGAAAAAGAAATAGAAATGCTTCAAAGGGGAAAATATACCATTGAAGAGGAGCAAATTTCCCAAGTCCCATTTTCCAGCCAATTGCAAAAACTCTTCTTGGGATGATAAACAATGGCCGATCATACAAAATGTTTTATTGCTATCAGATGACAAACTTGTTTTTCTTGGAAGCATAAAATCCAAAGTAACGTCAGGCTTCCTACGTTAAAAACAAAGTTAAATCAATGACTTGAGGGAGAACTAGTATTTTTAAAAATACTTCAAATATTTTTAAAGTATGAATGTTTAACAATGGGAAATTCTTGAATAATTTTGTTGGTTCAGTGTCAGATGGCTGGTGATGGGGAGGGAAAGGGGCTGATTCTGTTGTCTTTTGGGCAGAGGTGCTGGTGGTTTGCAAGCCACAGGAGTGGTAGCAGAACAGAGATACCTGATGAGCCCACAATAGGCCATGGGAAGTGTGACCGGACATTTGCTGCTAGTTTTCTTTGCCACTTGACTTCTGCATATGTATCTTCCTGGTTTACAGGTACAAACCAACCACCTTCTTACTTCCCCAACTCCCCCTAATTTTACAAAGAAGTCTCCCATCTTGGCACGTTTCCAAAAATTTTATGTCCTCTATGAGGGCTTCGAAGACTAATCAGAAAAACAAGATCACTTTTCCGAATTTTACTCTGTCTAGCCACTGAAATGTCAATGCTTTTTGCATTCTCTGTTTTTTCAGTGCTAAGTGATTACAGAGCTTTTGATTAGTTTCTTTTTCTTCATAGATAAAGGTTACAGGAATACTTACAGAGGACTTGAAAAGGTAAAGTAAGGCTTTCTCACAGAGAGACACACAAAAGCTAGGAGGACAACATCGACTAGTAAAACTTCAGAGTGCCAAGCCTCTACCTCTAGTTTAGGAATGTTTTAAACTCCATGGTAAGATAATAAGTGTAACCTATAAAGGCAAAGTCTAAATAAAATTTGTAAATAAGATGAAGACTTAGAATAAGCTAACATGGTTAGCTCTTAATAATAAATTCAACTTTCTATATATTTATTTTAAAACTTTTCCCTAAGGCTGTTTCATATTTAACATAAGAAAGTAACTGTTTTAACAGGAAATTTTTTAATAAAGGAAAGATGTGAGATACCTTCAATGACATGCTTCTCCTTGGACCAAATAAATGGCTGTGACTGAACCACTATTGCCACCTAGTGGCATTATGACTTAAAATATTAATAGTATTTTTAAAAAATTTTTTAAAATAATATTTTTAAGCATAAAAGAAAACTATTACAGGATGAATACAAAATGAATTCAACAAATATTAAGTATCTACTCTGTGCCATATAGTTATGCCATATTTATATGCTGTTCATCAAATAACAATTAATAGAAAGCATTAATGAGTCATTTTCAGTATCTTATGTATTATTTAAAATGGCCTCATGAAATGTATTCCTTTAGAAATTATTCTATAGCTCAACTGATGAAGACAGCACCAAATTTAAGTCAACAGAACAATATATTTGTCCTTGGTCACTTGCTCACTGCTCTGTTAACTGATGACATCATTAACTTGTACAGAGTGGCAAACAAATCCCTCAAAGGAATGTACAAATAAGTGGGTGGGTAAAAAAGTAAAAGAATATATGAATCAAGTGACTATGCTCACTAACTTCAGAACTGTGAAAATGGCAAAAATGTAATCTCTCATTCTGGACATGTCTAATAATTACTTTATGGTTCCTACACCTGTCACTTGACCTGAAGAAGAAAAAGGCTGGAGGGGCAGCATAGCATAGAGTTTCACAGCATGGACTCTATCCAGGGTCAGAATCTAGGTTCAAGTTTCAGCTCTGGCCCTTACTTATGGCATAACTTTGGCCAAGTCACTCCAGGTCTCAGTTGCCTCATATGTAAAATAGAGATAATAATATACCTACTTCACAGTGTTGTTGGAAGAATTAAATGAGATAATCTGAATAAAGTTGAGAGCTCAAGAAATTAAGAGGAGAAAGGAAAAAGAGGCTCTCTACATACAGCTCCAGCCCCAACTCCAACTGATTTAACTATAGGTTCTGGAAACCAATTTGATGATTGGCTGTAGCTGCCATTCTGGCTTAGGCAGGTGTGAAGATTCATACTAGATGGCATTTTATTTAGGATATGGAAATTAGGCTTTAATTATATATTTTCACATTTTTTTTAAATGAATAAAACAAAAGTGTACCTCCAAAGCTTGTTCTTTCCTGTGGCAAACACTGGGGACCAGCTACCCTAAAGCCACTCACAAGCCCCTGCTCCCTGCCTTCCTCTGTTAGTAAGCTAGACAGCTGTAAACAATGTCTGCACAACTGCCCAGCACAAAGTCTTCACTTAGTTTCCCCAGGCCTTTTTCTCTACCTGGAACACTCCTCCCACCTGCTCAGGGCAAGCTCCATTTCCTCCTTCAGGTCTCAGCTCTAATACCCTGTTCTTAGATAGGCCTTTGCTGATCCACCTATCTTAAGTATTAAACCTGATATTTTCTCTCTCAGAACCTGTTACCTTCACAATATTAGTCATAATTTGTAAATATTTAATTGTGTTTGCTTGTTTTCTGCTTCCTCATTAGACTGTGAGTTCCAAGAAGGCAGGGAAGGTGTTTGTCCTGTTTACCACTATCCTCCAAGTCTAACATAGCCACGTGCTTGGACAATAGTAATTCCTCAATAAATGTGAAGAATGAACAAATGAATTAATGAAAATAGATTAATCTGTTATTTCTTTCCTTTTCTTTTTTTTTGAGGCAGAGTCTCACTCTGTTCCCCGGGCTAGAGTGCTGTGGCATCAGCCTAGCTCACAGCAACCTCAAACTCCTGGGCTCAAGCAATCCTACTGCCTCAGCTGCCCGAGTAGCTGGGACTACAGGCATGCGCCACCATGCCCGGCTAATTTTTTCTATATCTTTTTAGTTGTCCAGCTCATTTCTTTCTATTTTTTTAGTAGAGACGGGGTCTCACTCTTGCTCAGGCTGGTCTCGAACTCCTGAGCTCAAAGGATCTGCCCACCTCGGCCTCCCAAAGTGCTAGGATTACAGGCATGAGCCACCACGCCTGGCCTAATCTGTTATTTCTGTGGTCCAATCTACTTTGAGGGATTTCTGAGAGAATTAGGAGGTAATGTATATAAAGCACCTAGCAGAAAGTCTGTAACATAGTAAGTATGTAATCTATTATGATCCATTTGACTAAATCTAGACTTATCTTGGCATTCAAAGCCTCCTGGCAGGTAGCTTCACCATGCCCATTCATTTTTCTTTCTCATTATTCAACTTAGACTCTTTGAGTCAGCTTGATCCTCTCCCATGCTCTACTGGTTCTGAATTCTGTATCTTCTTCCATGTTATTTCATTCATTAAAATACTTCCCAACTCTTACAAATCCAAGATATTTATAGTTCATACAGGGTTAAACTTTACATTAAGGTATTCCACAAAATGTTTCTTATTAACTTGGCCCACAATTCTCCTGTGCAGTAAAATCACTCAGTACTCTACCTGAATCTATCACCTAATATATTTCTCTCTAGTCATTCTAATTTATTTTGAAAGCTTAATTTAAGTTAGGTATTATCCTTATTAGCCATTTAATTTAAATAATTCTCTGTGGATTCACTTTTATAGCATACGGGCTTGAGGGACAAAATTATAGATTCTGTTTCTCTCTAATATAATTGATACAAATGTCTAAGTGTCCAGGTTTCTGCATGCTCCCCAAACCCAAATGTTAATTTTCAGCAGTTACTTCCAAGGGAGGTTTATTTGGTAGGAAAATGATAAATAGGAAAAAAATGTCCAACTCCTATGTTAATACATAATAAATTTTACCTACAGTTCTCTGTAATGTGTTTCAGAAGCTATAACAGACTAATTAAATTTAAAATTATAACTGAGATTAATATGCATTTTCTCACAATGCTTCATACCTCTGTCCAGAGACCCATATGGAGATTTTCCCATGAATATTCTTTTTCCCTTGGGGCTGCTGTAAGTAGGTAAGTACTAAATGTTGCCATTTGCTTGGGAGGAAAATATTCTCCTGTGATTCAACCTGTGCTAGTAAAACAGCTTTCATGTCATCATTTGAATCCATGCACACACTACAGAAAAAGAGAAAAGGCATAGGCTCAAAACATGAAAATTCTGACCTCGGTATTTAACACATGTATAGCAACTATAATTCTACATATTTAAGTGAGGTTAAAAATCAGTTCTATTTTTCTAAAAATTACTTGAAAAGTCAGTAATTCTTTTTTTTACACCATAATCTACTTAGTTATTTTATTATATTATTATCTCAATTCATGGACTAAAATAGATTAGGCTCATTGGCTGGTGTTAATAATTTAGGCAATAGTTTTCGGAATTCAGTTTGCAAAAAAATATTTATTATTACCGTTTATATAGTCATTGCCATTTTAGAAATTACTAATACAATGTAATACTTGGTTCATAGAAAAATTAATACAAATTATACATAAATGTCTAATTACCAGAAGTACTGGAGGTCTAACCTACTTTGAGGGATTACTGAAAGAATGAGATAATGTATATAAAGCACCTAGTAACATTTATAACATTTACAAAGCATATATGCCTAAATAACATTGATTTGTTTAGATTTGAGTTTTATATAGACAGTATCATATTATTCTTATTTACTTAATACAAATAGAAGACTTGTATCTATACCACTTAATAAATGAGATAGGGGGTAAAGGACAAGACAGCAAGGAAAATCCAAGCTTATTAGATATTGGCTATCAATTATCTATGCAGAAAACATCTGTTAATAACACTGTAAGACCATTGCAATTTGATAGAATATTTCAATAGAATAAGATTATAGTATTTGAGGCCGGGGCACGGCAGCTCACGCCTATAATCCTAGCTCTCTGGGAGGCCGAGGTGGGAAGATTGTTTGAGCTCAGGAGTTCGAAACCAGCCTGAGCAAGAGCGAGACCCCGTCTCTACTCAAATTAGAAAGAAATTAATTGGATACCTAAAAATATATAGAAAAAATTAGCCGGGCATGGTGGCGCATGCCTGTAGTCCCAGCTACTCTAAGGCAGAAGGATCGCTTGAGCCCAGGAGTTTGAGGTTGCTGTGAGCTAGGCTGACGCCATGGCACTCTAGCCCGGGCAACAGAGTGAAACTCTGTCTCAAAAAAAAAAAAAAAAAAAAAAGATTATAGTATTTGATCTAAAACCTAAAGAGAATTAACATAATCTATTTCAGACTTTACAGATTTTTGGATAGAATAATACACTGTTATGAAAGTATTATTAATAACTATTAGAATGTATTTTCTTTTTTAATAAGGCTTTTTCTTTTGCTGTAATGATTTTTATAAGCAGATTTCACATTAATGTTTCTTACATAAATTGTTTAAATACATGATTTATTCATGGGGAGTCGAAAATAATCAATACCGAAAGATAAAAGTGCCATTATGAGGATCAGCCCACACTTGGATCATCAATGCTTTGGATCCCAGGGAAATTATATGAATACATCCTTCTTCTATGAGTCTCTCACTAGGATTTATGTACTCTGCACCTTCTGGTCTGTCACTCTCTACAAGAAAAAGATGTTAACATGATCAGCAGAACAGTTCATAAAAATTAAGTGGAAAAGAGAATTTAGAAGAATACAAAGCATCGTTGTTCATTTGTAGTAGATTATTTACCCAGAATGTCTAAGCCTGACCTGTTGCAAACAACAATATTTCCAAAGTATAGATGTTAATTCTAAAAAAGCACAATAGGTGAAAACCTATAACTGAATGTTTTAAAAGTTATTAAATGGGCCAGGTATGGTGGCTCACACCTATAATCCCAGCACTTTGGGAGGCCCAGGTGGAAAGATCGCTTGAGCCCAGGAGTTTGAGACCAGCCAGGGCAACGTGGCAAGACCCCTATCTCTACAAAAAAAAAAAATTAGCCAGTTGTGGTGGTGTGTGCCTGTAGTCCTAGCTACTTGGGAAGCTGAGGTGGGAGGATTGCTTGAGTCCAGGAGTTCGAGCCTCCAGTGAGCTATGATTGCACCATTGCACTCCAGCCTGGCTGAAAGAGCAAGATCCTGTCTCTAAAAAAAAAAGTTACTAAATGTTTTAAAATGTATAATTGTGGGCATGACCAGATGATAATGTCACTGTGATTACCTATTACAATCTGTACCAAGCTTCTTTCATCAAATGGATTGGGCCACTATGACATCATTGACCCTGGTCCAGGGAACACACACCATTGTCAATGCCTCATACTACCAAAAGTCCTTCTGTAATTATCACAGTGGTACAATTTTTAAAACTTGATCATATTAAAAATCTTTTCAGAAAAATGTAGTGTTTGAATATATTCATTATTTAGATTCCCTGGTGAGTGATCTTTGAATGTAATTGCTAAATGATTCTGAAACACTACATTAATGTTTCTTTAAGGCAAGCAAAGATAAATGCTTACAGGCTTTGGGCTATCTGGTCAGCCTGACTCCTCTTCCTCACCATTTAAAACCCAGAACTACCTGAAAATGTATGGTGAACTACCTGTTATTACAATGCATGTGACTTTATAGAAAGCTGTTATGATATACAAAAATACAAAATGCATGTCCAAAGTCTCAGGTTTTTAGAGAAGATGAACATTACTAGTTACTAGATTGTATATATATCATTAGTTGCCATTTTTCAACAGGTAAAACCACCACCAATTTTTAAAACTACTCCCCCCAGCAATAACAATATCCCTAAAAAAGAAGAGTTAAAGTAACTTATTATTTTGAGGACTACTGCCCAAGATACAATATACAGAGAGAATGCATATCTGATGTGACATTTAAAAAATGTCTACATACCAAATTTGAATTTGTACAAATAAAAGACTAGGACAAAAATCAGTGTGTACCTAAGAACTATAAGAATATTACAAATATTTCTTAACTTAATGCTCACAAAAATCTGACTAGGAAAATATTATGGGGTGATAGAATTGAGATGCTGAGAGGTTAAAAAACTTGCTCAAAGGCATACAGTCTGTTGACAAAAGATGTGATATCACTGCAATATTTTTTTTATCTCTCTTCAAAAATTTTTATATATGTCTACTATTTTTATATGTTTTAGTGTTTATACAAAATCATCTTTCTAAAATAAGTTTTCTAATACATCTTTAAAAGAAAATATTAAAAAATTTCCAATATTTACTTTTCTCAGGTCACTGCGTATATTTGTTCATTTTATAAGAGACTGTTTACATTGTGATTGCCCCCATTAAAATATGAGAAAGCAATCTGCACAGCTTATAGTATGGTCATGATGTTTAAAAGCTCTGTAATTAAATAAAGGTGGGTTTGAATCCCTTTTCATCGCTTACTATTAATAGTTATATAAGCTGGTCATGCTGCTTAACTTCATCTAAAAATACAGATAGTATGAGCACCTACTGACTTGTTAAAATGCTCCCACGCAGAAAGTGCTCGATATACATTAGACAGCATCATAACCAATGCTATCACATGCAGGGCTATCACTTCTTAGGTGGCAAAATTCAATTCCCAAAAGAAAATTCTATTACTACTTGAAACATTACAAATTATCTACTGAGATTAAAAAGGAAATGTGTCTATAAAAAAATGGATCCAGAGCTCCAACTGCAGATATCAGGTGACATCTCCCACCATTTCAATCTTCACAGTGTCATTAGGGATTTTTCCTTTCCTTCCATCCGTAGGTCAGTGGAAATTAGACACTAGTGAAGGCCTGGTGTTCTAAAACAGAGGTTCCAGTGGGTAAGATTTGTGGAATGAAGAGTTATTGAGGCCTGTACTCCAGGTACATGTAAAACCCTAAACATATCTTAATTCAGTCATTTTATTCTTTCGATGGACCCTAAGAATTATCCTACCTACTTTACTTCCCACCACCATAAACTTCTTTTTAATGAATAGTTTCTTCCTGTCCTAGGCGTATGAGTAACAAGATTTAGTTTCCCAGCAGTATAATAACAATTCTTCAGTTATAGAAAGAACTGGAATAACATTTATTCTAACTTTGGAGAATGGCTGATCCATTTAAACACTCTTTAACAGGAACGAGGAAAGGGCCACTGAGGTAACACACAGCATGAGAAGAAGAGTTTGAAATAAAAGAAAGACGAAATGGGGGCTGACTAACAGGGGTCGGGAAACAGGTAGCAGAAAGAAAAGTGGCTACAGGGTTTTATCCTTTCCTTTTCTAACATCAAGAGCCGCCTGCATCCAGTAATGAGACCAGGAAAGAGGCCAGAAATAGGGCTGATGACCCCAGCAGAAGTTGAAATGTGCTGACCACCCCACCTTCATAAAAGACAAAAGTAGAGAGAAAAAGGAGAGTCAAGGTCATCTGACAACTCAGGCTTTGGAAGTCAGGACCTACAACCACTAAGTAAGGCATCTAAGGGGAAGAGCGTGTTCAGAGCAAGTTAGAACATTGCTATAGTCTTAGTGCTCAACCAAAATTGCTGTCTGGAAAATCTTTGTGTACAAATCTGATAACCCCGTCATCATACCTGTGCCATCAAAACTGCCATCTCGTAAAATTAATGATTTGTTTCTTTTCTTTATCTTCTTTCCTTTCTCTGTGGTATTCTCAGCTTCATGGATACACTCCACATTAAACCACAGGGAAACACTGAAACCTTCTGACAGGTGTGGCCAGCAGTTTTGCCCCAGCAATGGCAAGTGGATTGGGGCTATGTGCCAAGAGGAAAGCAGCCGATGGGGAAAACTTCCTCTATCAGCCTCTTTCTTGCTCCGTGAAACTCGTGCTCTTCTCAGTAAACCCATGGCTTTACTGTTCAGAATTCCAGGACACTTTTGTGATGAAACATCATTGCTTAAATTTGGGGTATGCAGTAAAGGGAAGGTTAGATACTGTGAAGGGCTCATAGTATTACCACTTTCAATAATTTTCAGAATACCCAGAAGAATAATTTTCTAGAGAAAAAGAAAAACAAATAAAACTTTATAATCATGCTGCAAGGTACATGATAGTCTTGAAATTCAGGTTATAAATGCAAATACAAACATACCCACACACATGAGCATTCTTATTTAAATACCTTCCTATCTACCAAATCTTTAAAATTTTCATTTTTGTGTAGTTGAGATAAAATATGAAACAGAGATTTCATTCTTAAAATACGTAATCTCTTGTGTTTAATTTGTTTCATGTTCAGATGTTTTTATGGTACAAATCTAATGTCTGTGAGTTGGTTTTAAGCATTATGAATTAAATATGATACTTATATCAGTAATCATTTCTTCCAAAGAAGGATGCTTACTTCTGAATAAACTATGGTTCTTCTCTCAATTATTTTAAAATCAGGGATATAACCAGAGATCTTACAAATTCTCCAGATTTCTGAATGATACTATTGCATTCCAGACTTCATAAAATTGAGTGCTCAATTATTTTCCAGCTTATTTCACATGCTTTTTCATAATCAAGTAAATTTTCCTTTATCAGTGTTTGGCAATTGAAATAAGGTTTTATTTCAAATTACAAGTTTTCAGTTAAACTGAAATGTAGAATTTATAGAAAATATATGAAGAAATGAGCATTTAATTAAAGAGCAGAACAATGACTAGGAGAGATAAGGAAAAAAGCAGAAAAGATTAACCTAGTACAATGCCCTATGCATGCATAAAATAACATCTGATGTTGATTACAACAATGAGAAATACACTCAGAAGAAGTAAGAGAAGCATTCCATAAATAAACAGTTCTTGATGATCTACACTAGCAGTTTTTAACTTTTGTTTCACAGAGCTCCCTCAGGGTCCTCCGTACTGGAGAGGGGTGGTAAAGTAAGCAGAGCTCTGGAACATCCATTCCTGCTTCAAACAAAACAGCTCCAAAGTTTTCTGTTTTACTTGCTTATGCTTCTAGCCAAGATTTCACTATAAAAATGGGTTTCCCAGCAAAGAGCAGTCTAAAAGCCACTAAGCTACACCAATGGAAAAAAGTGTAGAAGATGTATGAAGAGTGGATAATGATTTTTTAGAAAAGCACAATCCCTAAGATGGTTATGATTATTCGTAATTAAGTTCTCTTCAGTAATTAAAATTACTTGGCATTTCTTAAGCACAAAATTAGGGATAAGGTGTGTTAAAGGGACTATGATCCCAATGATACGTCTGGTTAGTCAAAATCAAAGTGAAATGGTTGAAATATGTGCTAATAATAAAATAATTGAGAATTTCACACATAATAATACAAAATTGACTATACAACTGCCACATCAAAATAAAGAGCTTAGACATTTCCAAATAATTACAAATACATTCTATTAAGGTACCAGTGAAAAATGTAAAAATTATAGCATATTTACTGTACAAGGAGATTTCTCCAGAAATATTCTCAAAAGAAGGATTAGCTCTTCTGAACATGTTCTTGAACTCATCAAAGATACCAAAAGATCCACCAATACTCTCTGGCATGCTAAATTAAAGAAAGAGGGAAAAAATTAAAACTAGCATATATTTGATTAAAGGAAATAAGCAATTTCATTGAAAGCAAACACTACTGTAACATCCTAAATGGATTATAAAAAATCTAGTACAGTAATCACAAAATTTGCTGAGGAAATAGCAATATAACTAAATGCAAACCAACCAACCGTCAAAAACAACAAAACCACTTTTCTTAAAGATTGGTTAGCTACAAGTAAACTAAGGGCATTCCTTAAAGAAGCATAAATCAACACAGTATTTGTTAAATTAAGTTGATACCACTCCCATACCACAAAATAGTCTGTTATCTTCTCATCTTGAAAATGTTTAAAGTATAACTATCACTTTCTAAATGTAAAATTAGATAACAGGAAATAAAAGTGGAAACATTAACAATTATTTACTTGCTTAAATAGCACAAACTATTTAGTTTGAACATTTTCTTTATTCTACCATGGGTTTACCATAAAACATAAATGGTAGTACATAAATTCATAAAATTATTTAAAGTAAAATAATAACTAATATTGGTAGAGCACATTATGGAGTTCAAAGTATTTTTACATGCATTATCTCAGCTGACTATCACAAAAAAAAATCCTGCAAATTCAACATTATCTTCACTTTATACACAACAAAAATAATCCTGATGTAAAACTCGAGATGTATCTTAAAAGACTGGTAGTTTGGTAAGACTTGAAAGTTAAAGAATAGAAGCCATGTTTAAGTAACGTATTTTGTAGACGCAAAGAGCTGATGCAGTAATATAACAGTAGGTATATCTGAAAAGACTATTTGCAACAAGACTACAAAATAGCATGAATCCTGTAAGTAATATGAATCCATGAAGGGTTTTGAATAGGAAAGTAATGTGATCAAAGTAAAAAATGTATGTGCTTGGGTTTTTTTTTTTTTTTTTTCCAGCTCAAAACTGATAGGTTCCAGTTCAAAATAGGGGAATGAATACATATACTTGCTTCTGTGTACTACTAAAAACTCACTGCACTGAAGTACAGAATTTTTATAAAAAGGAAGAAACCCATAACGGGAAGAAAAAAAAAAAAAAAGGGAGGGAGCAGTAGGGCATATCAGGTAAGAGATTTAAAAATATTTCTTGAAGAGGAAAAGTAGTTGGATAAAAAAGAAAGCCACAGTCTAGAATTCCTTTGAATTACAAGGAGTGTCAGAGCAGTGGGGAGCCAATCTGTCCACCCAAAGTCTGGTGAAGAAGTGAGAGTGTGGCTGACAACACAGGGATTAGTGACAGATCTATCTGTGAATATCCACCTCCCTCCCTGTTTCTCAGTAGAAAGTACAGACAGCTTAGCTTTCATTTTGAGGCCAAAAACATGATAACTCTTCTCTAAAGAAATGGAATGGATTGCCAGGCAAAAGCTCAGACATATAGTGGGATGTTAGCATCGGTGCTACTGAGTATAACTGTACAGTCTGCAAACTGGTCAACTTGTCTAATCAAAGGGAAAAATCTAGACTGAAATAAAGCCTGAATGCTGTTCATTAAGCCATGCATCCTGGTGTTGGGATGTGTTGCCTGGATAAAGAAAGGAATACCTTTTTCTTAGTGCAAAGATACTATTTGTTAGCCAAGCTCTACATGTGGAAGATGTATTTTTCTAATGAATGCAAAGTGCCACATGGGGTAATAGTGGCCCTGATGGTCCCCCAAAGTAAAGTTCTCTTCATTAGGGTATTTGGGGAGCCCCCTAATCTTCCACTGGCACATCCACACAGAGCTCTTCAACAGAATATCCATTCAGGAAAGAGGTCGAAAAGGAGAACAAATTCACTTTCATAATATTATAGGAACTCTCCAACAGTTTTTTAAAATGTAAATGGGTTAAAAAGGCTGATAAAAATATTAGAGAATCAGCAGTCTAAAATAGAAAAATTGAGATATAAAAAACAAATAAATTGATAAACTGAATCCAAAGGAAAAAGACAAAATTTAGGGGATGGAAAAAACTTTAAAATATTCATTATGTAACCAGATATATATATAAGAAGACACTATAGCCTTGTATGAAAAAGGAATAACCAGAAAAAATCAAAGAAAAAAGAACTCTTAAATATTAAAATATAATTACCAAAATTAAAAATTAAATAACAGGTTGGATTACAATTGAAGAAATTTCCCAGAATATAGTACAAAAAAAGAGAAGTAGACAATATGAAAGGTAAGACACATACAAGATTAATCCAGAAAGCCCAAGATTACAATTAGAATTTAAGGAAAAATATAGAAGTTACCCTGTCCAGGAATAAAAAAAAAAAAGGAAGAAAGAAAAGAAAAAGAATTAAAAAAATATATATATTAGAAAGAAAAAAAAGAGCAAAGAAAATGGAGAGGAGAAAATTATTTTAAAAATGATAAATGTTTGTGTCCTTCCCATATGACACAAAAGCAAAGCAACAAAAGCAAAAATAAATAAATCTGACTTTATCAAAATAAAAAAAATGTACTTCAAAGTAAACCATTAATAAAGTGAAAAGACAACTCAAAGAATGGGAGAAAATCATATATCTAATAAGAGACTTGCATCTAGAGTATATTAAAAACTCTTACTACTCAGCAATAAAAGCACAAATCACTTAATTTAAAAATGGGTAAAGGATTTGGATAGGTATTTTTCCAAAGAAGATATACAAATAGCCAATAAGCACACTGCTATGGTGTGAATGTTCACCTCCTCTAAAACACATGTTGAATTTTGGTTACTGCTGTGGTGGTGTTAGGGGGAGGGACCTTTAGGAGGTGATAAGGCTCTGCCCTCATGAGTGGGATAGATGTCCTTAATTGAGGGAGAATTCAGCCCCTTTTTGCCTCTTTGCCCTTTCACCTCTGCCATGTGAAGATGCAGCAAGAAGACCCTTGCCAGATGCCAGCACCTTGATCTTGGACCCCCAGCCACTAGAATTAGGAGAAAATAAATTTCTGTTCCTTATAAATTATCCAGTCTGGGCCGGGCGCGGTGGTTCACGCCTGTAATCCTAGCTCTCTGGGAGGCCGAGGCGGGCGGATTGTTTGAGCTCAGGAGTTCGAAACCAGCCTGAGCAAGAGCAAGACCCCGTCTCTACTAAAAATACAAAGAAATTAATTGGACAACTAAAAAGATATAGAAAAAATTAGCCGGGCATGGTGGCGCATGCCTGTAGTCCCAGCTACTCGGGCAGCTGAGGCAGTAGGATTGCTTGAGCCCAGGAGTTTGAGGTTGCTGTGAGCTAGGCTGACCACCACGGCACTCACTCTAGCCCAGGCAACATAGTGAGACTCTGTCTCAAAAAAAAAAAAAAAAAAAATTATCCAGTCTGTGACATTCTGTTATAGCAGCACAAAATGGACTAAGAAACACATGAAAATATGCTTAACATTATTAGTCTTCAGGGAAACACAAATCAAAACCACAATGAAATACCACTTCATAACCACTAGGATGGATATAATAAAAGAGACAGATAATAACAAGTATTCGCAAGGATGTGAATAAATTAGAACTCTCATACACTGATGGTAAGAAGGTAAGATAGTGCAGTCATTTGGAAAATAGTCTGTCAGTTCCTCAAATGGTTAAACATAGAGTTACCATATGACCCAAAATAAATGACCCAAGAGAAATGAAAACATAAATTCACACTAAATCTTATACATAAGTGTTCATATTAGTATTACTGATAATAGCAAAAAATGGAACAGTCCAATTGTCTATCAACTGATGAGTGAATCAATAAAATGTGGTATATCCACACCATGGAATGTTATTCAGCCAAAAAAGAAAAGAAAGGGGGAAAAGGAAAAGCAACTTTACAGTGGAGAAGCTAGACAAACACTACTTAATACAAGTGATCAAGGTCAACATCAATAGTCATAAATCATGTTAACAGTATGTGCCCTTGATATGATGCAATAAAAATGGTACTTTATTTCTATGATCTTCCTCCCAAAAGTCCAGTGTAATCATGATTTTTGATAAAGGTGCCAAGACCAGTCAATGGGGGAAAAAAGGACAATCTTTCAACAAATGGTGCTAGGAAAACTGGATATCCACATGGAGAAGAATAAAGTTGGGTCCTTAACTAACATCATATACAATATTAACTCAAAATGGATTGAGGACCTAAATGTAAGAGATGAAACTATAAAACTCTTAGAAGAAAGCTTAGGATTTTTCCATAACATTGGATTTATCAATGATTTCTTGGATATGACACCAAAGGTACAGGAAGCAAAATAAAAAAATAGACAAATTAGAGTTCAAAATGAAAACTTCTGTACATCAAATGATACCATCATGAGAGTTAAAAGGCAAACCACAGAATGTAAGAAAAATATTAGCAAATCACATATCTGTTAAGGAATTAATATCTAGAATATGCAGAGAACTCCTAAAACTCAACAAAAAAAAATCCAATTTTCAAAAATAAGCAAAAAGCTTGAAAAGACATTTCTTCAAACAAGATATATAAATGGCCAATAAGCACATGAAAAGATGCTAAAATCACCAATCGTTAGGGAAATGCAAATCAAAATCACAATCAGATAGCACAAGAAAAATATCAGATAACTTCCAATAAATGGTCATTCTTTAATATACCTGACCAGTACACCTCAAAATTGTCAAGGTGATCAAAAACAAGAAAAGTCTGAGAAATTGTCACAGCTAAGAGGTGCCTAAGGAGATATGCCAACTAACTATAATGTGGTATCTTGGATAGGATTCTTGAGGAAATTTGAATAATCTATGGACTTTAGTTAATAATACATCAATACAGGTTGATCAATTATAACACATGTATCATAAAAACTTAGATGTAATAATGCAGAAACTGGCAGGGAGGGGTATAATGTGGGAACTCTCTATACTATCTGTTCAATTTCTCTGTAAACCTAAAGCTGTTCTAAAAACTAAAGTCTATTAAGAAAAACAAAAAAGTAATCCATTCAAAATAAAAAATAAAATGAACTAAATGATAAAAAAAAAAAGAACTGAAGTGCTAAAACATGTTACAACATAAGTGAACGCTTAAAACACACTATGGGAAAGAAACCAGTCACAAAAGAACATACATTTCATTTATATGAAATATCCAGAATAGGCAAATCTATAGCGACAGGAAGTAGATGAGTGACAGCCAAGGGCAGGGGGATCTCTGTGGGCAGGGTTAAGGGGAAATAGGAGGTAATTGCTAAAGAATACAGGGTTTCTTCTGGGGGTGATGAAATGTTCTAAAATTGATTGTGGTGATGGTTGCACAACTCTGTACATACAATAAAAAATACTGAACTGTACACTTTAAATGAGTGAGTTGTATGGTACACGAATTACATCCCAATAAAGCTGTTAGTAAACAATAATGGAATAGAATTTCTCAGAGCGAAGATGGAAATAAGTCTTCAGATCACAAAGGTTCACTAAGTGCCTAGCGCAACAAATAAAAATATACCCATACACTAAATACATAAATGGGGGAAAAGAGAAAGCTTTCCTTACAGGACAATCTCAATTAATAAACACAGAAGGAATGAAGAAAATATAAAATCAATATTTGGTAAATATCACAGCATTAACTGTTTCAGTCAAGAATCATCAATAGATGTTAAAATTAGTGAGTTAAAGTATGACAAGAAAAAGGATATTTACATAGTCTCAAGTTATCTCCCCACAAGATACTTATTAATTATAAAATGAAAATAATAACTTTAAAATGGAGAAACCTGGCAGATACATGTGATCAAAGTTAACATCACCAGTAATAAGATCTAGATATCATAAATCCTTTGACATGATGCACTCAGAAGGACCCAAAATCACTTCTGAGTATTCCTACCAAAAAATGTATTAATATAACCTGAATTTAATCACAGAGAAACATCAGAAAAACCCAAATCAGTGTTTCATATATGTTAGCCTTAATTCTCTAACTAGAATTTAGGTTTCTTGTGGATAGAAAGCATATCATATATTAATTATGAATTTGTCAAATGTCTGAGGAAGTACTAGGTAGAGAGTAGACAATCAACATCAGATACGGCACCAACACAGTGTTTAGACTGGGTTACAATCCCCGCAATGCCACTTCTATGCATATGCCCCTGAACAACTCAATCCCTTGGAATCTAGATTGTCCTCTCTATAAAGATGCTTACATCATGTCTATTTCATTGGGTGGACCTAAGAAACAAATGAGATGATTACATATAAAGACACTTTTGAAATCACAGGGCACCATGCCAATGGAAACCATTATAATCAACTCTTCACATAAAATAATTGCAAAACTATTGTTTAAAACTAACAGTTTCAACTCACCTTGAAAATCAGAATCAGCCTGTGATAAAATACTCAAGAACCCTCCTAAAAGATTTTTCACAGTTCCCTGAAGATTAAAAAACAAAATGTAAGAAATTAAATTTCTCACCCTCACAGAAGCATGAAGGAATCATAATGTCATAATAAATTATCTGAGGGGGGGTCTACTGTATAAATATTTATGTATTTTAAAATAACTGGAAAGAATACTATGTGTAGGATTACATATAATTTTTGTTTTCTTTTTATACTGTTTCTGATTTTCCAAAACAATAGGCACATACTAAAATTACATGCAATTTTAAAAATATTACCCATTCTCAGAAACATATTCATTACTGGCGAGGCCAATGACAACATTAATTTTTTATGCTACTTTAGAGAACTATAGAATTAAAAGATTTTGGAATACCATTTATAGGTAAAAACACACCTAAAGTACTATAAAAGATTAGTAGTCAATCATCTCAATTTTCAGACAAGTTGGGTTATACATAAGGAGATGTGTTTTTAGGGCATGAGTCTGATAAATATTGATCACATTTAACTAAATATATTTTTTACCTGTTGCATGAGCAGAAAAATATTCTTTTCTTTCTGCCTAATAATTTTCAAAAAACTCTCAAATACATGAGCAAGCACATCAAGTTTGGCTTTACTAGCAGAAAGCAAATTTAATTCCAGAATACAAATCTCAGGATATATTATTTCTCCTTGAGTGGGGTTTTCAGGTAAGACATTTGGACTGCTTGATGCACTAAAACCTTCTGTTTCAGACTTTACATCTACCCCTGGAAAGGGAAAAAGAAAAAATTATTTTTATTCCCTAAACATTGACTATTTCATACTTTATTCATCATTTTAGATCTAGGGTGGCAAAGTGCTATCTAAAAGATGCTCACAAAACCTTTTCCTACAACATGACACTTGATTATAATATGTAGCCTGAATAATCAAGTCTTATGGATATTTTGAAGATTAATAAGCAGCCTTAAAAGTAATTTTGAGGCCGGGCGCGGTGGCTCACGCCTGTAATCCTAGCACCCTGGGAGGCTGAGGCAGGAGGATCGCTTGAGCCCAGGAGTTTGAGGTTGCTGTGAGCTAGGCTGACGCCTTGGCACTCGAGCATGGGCAACAGAGCAAGACTCTGTCTCAAAAAAAAAAAAGTAATTTTGATCTTCAACAGAACTACAAATATTAGCAACAGTCATTTTTATAGACATGGGATACAGATTTAACACATCCCTCCTGAAGTGACTGGGGGAAAAAACTGCCCCAAACTTTCTGACCCCAAAATACCTAAATCACAATGTAGTTCAATGTGCCTGTCCATATTGCTTGAAAATAGTAAGCTTGGCTATTGGATGGATGAATTCTCAACTTTGTCTTTTTCATAAGTGAGAAACAGACCCTGTTTTACTGAATATTACATTTTGGAAAATTTGACTAATATGATCTTTTAAGACTGCTACACTCTTAAAAGAAGTTCATATAGTTAAGAAATTTATAAATTTCTTGACATCTGCTTAGCAAACATAAAACATAAAAAAAGAGGAAACCCACAATTATAAAATTAAATCCATACTATGATAAAATTGTACTATAAGAAAACCACCATTAAGCCAATAGCTTTTTGAAAGGCAATAGCCATGGGTCCATCAAGTCCTTTAAGTAAGATATCAGTGATTATTCCCATTTACTGGATGGGAAAGAGAAAATCAGCTGTAAGGAAGATAAACTACTGTAAACTCAGTAAAGACTCATAGTACTGGGACATTCATAAGACCAGCATATAACAAGATGGAGCCTTCCCAGAAATATCTTGGCTGTAATCAATCCATCTTTTCCATTCTACCCAAGTTTTAAACCCAGAGACAAAGAAAGGATCACATGCAATGCAGTTCCATCCTAAGGTCAAGATGGGCTGTGGTAAACTAAGAAGAAATCGATGCTGCAGCATCCTTGGATGTCACAGAAAGATGTTCTGCATTCCCTATATTATTTAGTCTTTATAACAAACTGCCTGAAATGCTCTTCCTGACAGTGTTCATCTGGCTAGCTTGTTTTTATTCAGGCCTCAATGTAAACATTGCCTCTTTAGAAAAGACTTCACTCACACCACCCGATCATTATTACTATTATATCACCTGATTTTATTTTCTTCAGACTATTTATTTCTAGTATTGTTACTCTTTCACACTAGAATATATATGAAAGTGGGGAATTTTTATTTTATCCCATGTTTTTAGGCATTCAGAAAATGTTCATAACAAGATACATCTCATAATTGCATATACAAATGCTGGAATTTTTTGTGAAGATCAAGCAAGATAACATAACACACTTTTTAAATTGGAAGGCAATACAAAATCCTAAAGTAGTATTATTATGAACCACTTTGCTATTTAACAATGTGACTTGCAGATCCAGAGATAAGCGCATCAGTGATATTTTACCATCATCCCAGGTTTCGCCACCCTCAGGATTGCTTTCACTATCTGCTTCATAACCTTCTTCTTCAACTAAAAGTTTAAAACTACAACACTGAGAATCCTCAGCTTCTTCTGAAAAATCACCAGGCTGGGATGACAGTTCTTCCTCAGATTGATGACTCTGTAAGATCAGTGTAATTCAAAGGTAAAAGTTGTAACATTTGCTCATTTTTAGTAATAGAATATTTATTACTCAAAGTCATATTAAGGACAGCTTCAATATTTTCTTAAAGAAAAAAACCATAGTAATCAATATTAATCATTATAAATTATGAAATTCACTCAGCGAAATTTCCCAGAAACTCTCAGACAACTTACCTCAAAAAAGAAAGTTTCTAACAGAGAAAGCTATAGGTCATTTCAGTTTTATTGAAAAATAAATCTATTTAAGAAATTTCATTCCAGTTATACAACAGGAAATGACTAAAAACCACAATGAAGTGAAATTATACTTCACACAACTTAATGCTAATAAACACGAGTAGACTTCAAAAAGTTTGTGGAAAAATGGAATTAAAAGATAAAAATAAAAATTATAAACTTTACTTCTTAATATATGTTCCATCAAGTTCAAGACACTTTTACAAGTGATGATACCAGCCAGTTAGTCCATCCCTACAGAACTGAGGGTCTAGGAATTTAACCATGTCAATACAGTCTTTTTTATATTATTAACTGAAAAAAAAAAAAAAGGGTATCCTTTACATATTTCTTAAGAATAGGAAACAAAAATAAGTCTGAAGGAGCCAAATAAATCAGGACTGTAATGAGGGTGCCTAATGATCTCCCATCAAAACTCTTGTAAAATTTTCCTTGTTTGATGAGAGGAATGAGCAGGAGTGTTGTCATGGTGGAGGAGGATTCTATGGTGAAGCCTTCTCAAGCATTTTTCTGCTAAAGGTTTGGCTAACTTTTTCAAAACACTTTCACAATAAGCAGACATTACTGTTCTCTGGCCCTTCAGAAAGTCAACAAGCAAAATGACTTGAGCATCCCAAAAAACTGTTGCCATGACCTTTGCTCTTGTTAGCCATTGCTTTGATTGTGCTTTGTCTTCAGGATTGTACTGGTAAAGACAAGTTTCCTTCCCTGTGACAATTCTTCAAAGAAATGCTTCAGGATCTTCATGCCATTTGTTTAAAATTTCCATTGAAAGCTCTGCTCTTGTCTGCAGCTGATCTGGGTGCAATAGTTTTGGCATTCATCGAGAGGAAAGTTTGCTCAACTTTAATTTTTAAGTCAGAATTGTGTAAGCTGAACCAATCGAGATGTCTACGCTGTTGGCTGTTGTTTCTGCTGTTAATTATTGGTCCTTTTCAATTAGGGCACGAAGAAGATGAAGCTTTTCCTCACAAATTGATGTGGATGTCCTGCCGTGGCAGGCTTCATCTTCAACGTTGTCTTGTCTTTTCTTCAAACGAGTTATCCTTTTGTAAATTGCTGATTTCTCTGGGCCACTGTCCCCACAAACTTTCTGTAAAGTATCAATGATTTCACCATTCTTCCATACGAGTTTCACCATAAACTTGATGTTTGTTCTTGCTTCAATTTTAACAGGATACATGTTGCTCTGATAGGGGGTCCTTTCGAACTGATGACTTGAGCTTCTTAGTGCCTCAAACTAGATCATTTTCAGAAGCATTATAACAAGTTAGTGTAAGTTTATTTTGGTGCAAAAATTTTGAAATCCATGCATAGTTTTTTCACAATACACATTTTCCATGAACTTGTTGAAGATTGCTCATATATATTATTTTTATAGATTTGTTAATAGAAAAAGATTTTTTCCTAGGGATTTTATACATAAAATGTTTCATAAATTAGATAACTAGAGGAGACATGATGGTTTTTCAAAGGGATTAATTTAAAGATTTCAGAATGCAATTGTCCATATACAATCATCTCAGAACAAGAGTTCCACCATTAACTTTCTGTGTAACACCTTGCAGCAAAAAATTTTCCTTTTCTTATAAAAATGCTACCAATACTTTCATTCTAGAAAATATTTTCACTTTAAAGAAGCTCAAAGTACCTGATCACTGTAACATCAATAAAAAGTAGAATAAAATAGGTATTTTAACATTTTACAGTTAACCAGTTGATTCAGCAATATAATGAGAAGGCGTTAATAGCTATTTCAGCAAGTTTTTAAGTTATGACAAATGGTAACATAAAATATTATGGCAAGAGATGATAAACATCATCTATATGGCTAATACAAGGAGTTAAAAGAGAAGTTATATAAAGATAAAGGATAGGTGACAAAACTAAAAGAAACATGCAATGAGAGGGAAATGAACTAAATATGCATCACAAAGTTTTAGGAAAAAAATTAAAATAATTCTTTAAGGATAAAAATGTTAACACAAACAACTGAAACACTGCGATGGCTATTTTCTACATGATTACTAGACATTTTTATAATGAGTGATTTAAAATTGAGTAGAAAGTTCTAGAAATATTAGCTGTACCAACAACACAGGACCAGATAGGATAGCTAAATCAGCATCATCCCTGAATTATCATTTAATAAACTATCAGATATACATAAGACTTATCAAATCAAATAATACATTTCTACCTTAACTGAGAGTAATTCTCAGTAAATTTCCAGATTATGTAAAGAAAAGCCTATCATATTGCCCTCCTGTTTTTTATGAGATAGGGTAGTGACGAAATACTGGCCATTCCAGGTGATGAAAATATGATCCATCAAACTCACCTGATCAAATCCTGGTCTCTGTGTTCTAACCACATTCATCAGTGTCCTAGTCCCAACCCACACACTTCTGCCTCTGCTAATCATACCCAAATAACACAACCATATGTTATTCATACCTTCTCACTCATAGCATCATTACGTTCAAAATCTGCTGAATGACTTCCCAGGGCAACTCGAAGCAGGGCATCAAACAAAGGCTTTGCTAATTCTGTTTCAATCACCTTTGACTGGGAAAGATGGTCCCTCATTTCAAACAATATATTTTCCACAGACAAGCTCTAAGGTAAAATAAAAGAGAGTAAGAATATTAATAACATGCTTTTAAAAAACTAAACGGTAAGAAGACAAATGACAAATTAATATTTACTTAACAAGTAGAAAGCTAGTCGATTTATAGTTGATATAAAAGTAAAATGAGTGTAAATATCTATCTCTTATGTAAACATCCTATCATTAAAATTAATAACATTTTTATTTATCAAGCACTTTACTAATTTTGTTTGGTTTTGACTACAGCATAGTGAGGAATGGCAAGAAATGAGGCTAAGCAAAGAAATAAAAGCAAGACTGTGAAGGGTTTTGAATGCTATGGTACAGAGTGTAGATTTTAATTGTGAGCAATTTAGAAGCATCGAGAATTTTCAGATATGAGGCAATATAGAGGTTGGAACTGGAGAATGAAGAGCCTGTTGGCTGACAGAACAGTTAGGGGTTAGTTAGTAAGAACAAGAAGAAAGAGGTCTGTCACATTCCAAGGTCCCTAGATTCCTTTTTTGTTAAGAAGTTCTCTCAGGAGAAAATTTGTAAGGGTATGAGGGAAGCAGAAGAGGTCAGGGGGAAAATCCGGACAAAGATGTGGATTCAGGAGAAGTCTGGTCCCAGCCTAGTTTTCTGGGAAGCTCTGGAGCCTGAACCGTACCACAGAGACTGTCCTCACCCCAGAGTCACGTCCATTAGCCATTAGCTATGAGCACCCTTCCCAGGCATCTCCAGGCAAAGCGCCTCCTGTCAGCCAAGGGCAATCCTTGGAAGACAGGTGCTGAAGAGCAGATGGCAATGGGTTCATCAGTTTGGTAAAGCGGATCTGGGCAGGGTACACAACAGCATCACACCAAAATTGAGAACTTTGAACTTTGAAATACAACATCCATTATTATTCATCTGACACTTAATGCATATACTTTTTCACGTGGGGTTTTCCATTCCAAACTAAATCTTAAGCTTCTTTAGGGCAAAAACTGGGTCACGTGCTCCTTTGTATCCTCCGCAGTACCTGGTACTGTGCTAAGCATATAGGAACATCTCAAAATGTAAAATCTTTGGAAAAACAAAACTACAATAGTATTAACTTAGAACTTTAAATACATATGTGTGTGTGTATGTGTGTGTGTATTTATATATTACACAAGAGCTGGACTAAGGGCAAGGGATTACCTGATTAGGTAACTCCGATTCCACCTTTTGTTGACTAGTTCTGGCACTATGAAGACAAATGGCCAGAAGGGCTTCTAAAAGTCGTATACTCTGAAGTGAGGTCTCACTTTCTTGATTTGTAAGTATCTTTGCTTCCTCAGGAGCAGCTTCGGTAGCAGAAATTTGTTCCACATTTATGGAAGAAATATACTGTGGCTCTAATGTACCTAAACTGTCGGCACTCTTCTTTAAACTACCCGTTTCTGATGGTGTGGGGTCACTTTTTACAGTCAGAGACAATAAATCTTCCTTTGCAGTTATCTCAGGTTGAGAAGTTCTGTTTAAATCTTGGTTTTCCTTTACATTTGTATCTGCCTCCTTTTTTCCTTGCTCTTCTTCGTGACTTCTGAATAGGTTCTGTATTATCATAAATATTAATCTATGGCATACTCGGAAACCACCCAGCCTGTAAAACTGTTTCTGGAAGACTGAACTCAACATGTAGATCCAACGACACATAGACCAAATGTCTGCTGCTTGGTGCATATGTTCAGGAGAAGGCAAGACAAGGCTCTCAAGAGATAAACATGGCAGCATATGACTTAAAGACTCACTGGCTGTGCTGTCATAGCCAGAAGTATCTTCTGAATCATTGGCCAACTCTCTATCGGACTCTGCTTCTTTACTTACACATAAAAATGCCACACAGAGGAATAGGTTTATCGTGTTGATATGAACATTCTGGTTAACAGTCTTCCATTTCTTAGGGTAAGCTTCTTTGAGGTTGGCATAAAATTTGCTGAGGCTCTGAGAAGAATCTGAATAAGCTTGCTGGTTATGAAAAGCAGTACCCACATTTACAGAGGACAACTCCTTCTGTTCAGTGTCTATCCCATCAATACCTGGAACCGAAGCATCTTTCTGTTGTTCCCCTAGGCTGATTATCAGAGTTTCAAATGCTTTTAGGGAATGATTTCGAATACCATTTAAGTAATTTAATTCAATTATTTGATTTACTCCATTACAACTTAAAAACAAATCTCTTATTACCCTGTGGGGAAAAAACACATAAAAGATTTTACATATAGCAACATTTATAAATAGGTACATATAGTATGTAATATGCCAATACTGCATGTGGTATATACCAAATACTACCTAATTTGATTCATCAGTTATCTGGCTAAAGTTCTTAAGTGTGACCAGGACCTCAAATTACTTTCTAAATTATTCTTACACCCTTCTAGAAACAATGCACATATAGCTCCTGCAGTATTTAAAAAGGAAAGATTATATGTGTCACAAATTAAATGAAGTAATTTAGGTAAGAATATTTTTCTTCAAATGGCAAATTTTATATAAATTCTAAATACCTCAACCTCCACCACACTTGAGGTAGACACCATGAGGGCAAGCAGGCATTGGTTTGTTCATTTGTCTGTCTGATGGTTCATTTAAGACTTTTTGTTTGCTTTAAATCTGCACCTCATAAAGAGAAAAAACCAAACTACAGAGCCAACATTCTTCAGAATGTTCAGTATCACATGAGTTTCCCTGTAGTATCTCTTCTAATTTGGCTAGTTGATCTGAGTCAATGATACAAACATTAAAGGTTTCAGCCCTGTCTTAGGTGAGACTCACGTGTCTAGATCGTTAGAATCCTAGCAATAACTTTAATATAAATCAGCTCAGTGATTCTCAGCCCTTACTTTACAAAGATGCAGTTTGTCCACAAATAAGCCAAGGAGTTACAAAACTTTCAAATAAAAGTCAGTTGTACTTAAACAATGCCAGAATGTCAGAAATTTTAAAAAATAATTGTAAGGCAATGACCACATCAATATTAGTTTTAAAGTAGTTGTACTCAGATGGACAAAAAAAGCCACAAATGAAGATAATAATGATTGGTTATATTTTTTATAAGTTTTTAAAATTATATATGCATGAATTTGAAAAGTCAGTCTACCTAGCAAAAGCAAGTTTATTTATAAAATTATTTTTTAAATGTACCAGTCTTGACAATCACAAAATCTGGAAAACTTATCGGTGGAATAAAAAGTAATTTTAGTTTTCTTCTTTCTGCTTATGTGTATTTTCTAATTTTTCTACATGTATTACTTAGGTAATGAATGTAAATATGCTATTTAAAAAATAATCTCATTAATGCCACTGTCTCAATAATTATTACTTTATGTATATGCATATTTTACATAGTTGTAAATAAGTGAATACTATTTTAATTTTGTATATTTTACCCATAAAATAGTATAAGCTTTTTCTCGTGTTCCAACATGACCTTTGTAAACAGTTTAATGACTAACTATATTCTATCAAGTAAATATAAAATTAATTTAAACTTGCCCTGCTTTTAGATATCTGTGTTACATCCATTTTTTTTCTCAGAAGTATACTTAAAACTTTACTTTTTCACTAAGACAGTAAAATCAATGGCTTTACCTTCTTCTCTATAACTACCCCAATAAAGACACATACATGCATACACACACAAATAAATGGTTAAAACAAATCTCACATGGGAGGGGAATTTTTATTTGCTGACAAACTCAAATTAAATCCTAGGAATGAATAAATACAATTATACTACAGGTGAAGCCCTGAAAATATCAGGTTAGAAGTTCAAACGCATACACTTTATCACTCATTCAAAAGTATAAAATGAGAAAAAAAATCTACACACACACACATACAAACCTGGATTTAAGCAGGATAGGTAGAGTTTTTAAATAAATCTGAAGCACTTCCTGAGGCAAACATTGGTTATGATGGCTACATGCATGAGTTCGAGCTGAAGTAGCGCTTAGGTGTTGACAGTGGTGTGCTAATTCAACTCCTCTTTGGAGCACAGGATTAAATACGTAATTATACAGTTTCCACTGAACAATTACATTGCCTTTCTGAATTAAATTGCAAATATGATTTGCAATCTGTATACTCTGTAATCTGTCTTCTTCAAAAACAAAGTTCTGATAAGCCTTTAAGGCATCCCATTTCCACAACAAGTCTTCAAATCCACTGCTAGGCAGGATCCCTTGAAATCTATTAGAAGGACTAGATAAACTTGAGGAGGATTCAGCATCATATGAGTTTCCCTGCAGCGTCTCTTCCAATTTGGCTAGTTGGTCAGAGTCAACGGTACAAATATTGCAAGCTGCTTTTTTAATTTTTTCTGATATCTCTGCTCCTCCTAACTGATCCAAAATAAGTTTGTTAAGGATATTCAATATATGCTGCTGAAAAATTTTCAGTGCTGGCAACTTAAACGCATGGAGCAAAGGAACGATCACAGATTTGGGATCCATACAACAGCATATCCCAACGTTATGAACACCTGAAAGAATCTGGACACAAGTGCTGCTCGAGGAAGCCTGCTGTAGTAAGCGCAAGCACTGATGAGCACACACCGCAATACAACAGCAGCGCTCAGGATAGTAAACATCCCCATCTGCAGTCTCTTCAAATGGGTTTTTGGAAACCTGGTTTTTAAAAGCTGAAACCAGAAGGCCTGAGAGATCTCGGTGATGATGCATAAAGTGAGAATATTCACAGCGTCTGTGCCTTTTTCTCGTACACATTGAATAATGAAGTTGCTCGGATTTTACTTTTTTGACAGTGCTCATTATTTTCATCACACTATTTATGAGGGATTTCAAATGTTCTGAGGCCTCAGGAGGAACTCCATCTCTTAAAACCAGCCATTCCATTTGAAGAACTGCTGTTTCAAATAAATTAAATCCATAATGCTGAATGAATTCTTGAACCAAATCCATGGCTTGACTGAAGTAGAAGGGATTTGAAGCTGCACTTTGAAGACAACAGATGAGGATCTGTAGAACTCCTTCCAGAAGCTCAGGTAAAAGAAGAGCTCTATGACGATACTTTGAAAAAACAAAATCTTCCTGAATCTCCTGTAATGTTTTCTTTTGCCTTGGTGCAAAAGGGTCAGGCTGCTTTTCTAGACAAGTTCTAATTTTTAAAGCTGCCCTAAGCAATTCAGTTAAATTTTTTCTAAGACTTTCTGGCATCATCTCTGCAGTACTAACATCTACTGACATCAGATGCAACACTGTTCGAAAGAGCATTCGTTGAATCAAAGCCACTGGTTCTTCAGTCCAACCTGTACAAAGCACTTGACTCTCTAAGTTGTCACTTAGATTGCAGCAGTCTCCAAAGCCTGCCAGGAATTCAGTCAGTGTGGGCACTACACTAGCTGCTAGAGCAGAAGTATGATTTAAGCTAATGTCAAATTTACAAACTTTTTCTAATAGAGATAACAAAACATGACATAAGTCAAATGGAGAATTGTTCATGTTACTGATAACAGACAAGGCAGCTGGCTCACTTAAAATGTCAGTGTTTGACTCCTGTCTTAGAATAATCTCTCTGGAATGTTCTGAAGCCATGGTATCAGGAGGAGTCTGTTCTTTGGTTGCTAAGTGGTCAAATTTAACTGTAAGGTGGTCTTCTTTAGGAGACTGTGTTACAAAATGCTGCAGCAGATGGGGCCTTCTGTGCTTATTCATTGCTATGCTTTTTTCATCTGAATTGGCTTCTGAATCTGAAGTGGAGAGCTGTGTTTTCCTTGCATCTCTTATAGAATAGCGATGGGTAATTTTACGCTGTCGTCTGCTTTTCCGAAAAGTGTTTACTTTTGCAGAAACCTGACCAGACAGGGCACTCCCTTCTAAATGTAATTTTTCCTGAGTGGATCTTTGTGAAGTTGTGTTCTTTTCTTTGGTCAGGATTATATCAGCTGAGAATGGCAGATTAAAATCTAATGGAAGAAAGAAGACTTATGTCAATATGTTTTAAAACTTCAATATGTTTTAAAACTAAATTTGTATAGTTGATGACCTTCTTATTTATCACCCACTTTAGGAATTTATCTTTAGTATACTTCTGCTGCAGGGCTGATTTCCTTATGTTATGCCTCTAGGTTACTTCCTCCCACACTTATCCTCACTCTAAACACTAGTTGGCATTAGTTCAAAGGATACAAATTAATTTTAAAAACAACAAAGGAGAACAGAATTAAGAAAGTATATATGACTTAAAACCATATATTACATTCCAACTTCAACATAAGAAACTCTTTAGATTATCTGGTATGTAGTGCTGCTATTCATACCATTTTACAAACTCTTCCAATAGTGCCACAACTAAGATATAGGTGCATATTATATTATCAAAAATACCATTTAGTTTATAGCCCTGATATAACTTAAGAACTATAAGATTTTCCAAAATTATTTCAAAATCATATACTATATACCAAATGTTCTCCAAAACTGAGGTTAAAAGAATTCTTCATTCAAATTATTCATTCAAATTATTTCTCAAGTGTCTCACTTGAGAATAGACATCACTGTTTCATCCTCAGTGCCTAGAGCCTAGGGCCTGGCATGTGGTCAACAAAGAATAACTATTTCTTGAAGAAATGATCAAATTTTCCTTACTAACTAAAAAAAATTAAATTGATCTTTCCCTTTGCAATAATACATAATAAGATCTATACAAAAACACAGTTGCAACTTAGAATAAATAAATAAAAATCTGTTAAATAAAAGATTTGTGGACCGGGCACAGTGGCTCACACCCATAATCCTAGCACTCTGGGAGGCCGAGGCGGGAAGATAGCTTGAGCCCAGGAGTTCAAGACCAGACTGAGCAAGAGTAAGACCCCATCTCTACAAAAAATAGAAAAATTAGCCAGGCGTGGTGGCATGCACCTGTAGTCTCAGCCACTGAGGAAGCTGAGGCAGAAAGATCATTTGAGCCCAGGAGTCTAAGACTGCAGTGAGCTATGATGACACCACTGCACTCTAGCCGGGGGAACAGAGTGAGACTCTGTCTCAAAAAAAAAAAAAAAATTGTGTTTTCCTAGCTTTAACTAAGAGAGGGAAAACAAACCTGATGAGGAGAGGAGAAATTAAAACAAATCTGACAAATTCTACCCGAACAAAATATGCAAGCAATGAAGACAACTTCCCCCAAAAAGCATTAATCACATTTCTTAAGTGATTAAAAATTTGTGAATTCTACAAATTCAGAAGAAAATAGAAGCAGAGAGTTCATGAATCAACAAATAAGTGGGAAAACATTATAAGATCTTAGACAGCTCCCTAAAAAGAGCCCCATGTCAGAAATTTACTAAAAATACATATAAAGCATTAAAATACAATACAGAAGGATTTTTTTTAACCTGAGAGATCTTTAAACATCTCACAATTCACATATCCCAGAAATGGTCAAGGGAAAAACTGTAATCTCTCCATTAAACATTTAAAGTTTCATATATTCTTTCTATATATACATATATAATTTTTTCAAAATCAGAAATTAAAAATATCTATTGACCTTAGGGGTAATAATCCTACCTAGCCTTGAAACAAAATATTACTTCAAATTTATCCTTTAAAGGCAACATTAAAAAAACTACAGCTAAAAGAAATACTACAAAAGTCATTTATAGAGTACCAGTAACAGAAGGCAGTCTTTAAAATAAGCAAAGAAACTTTAATTTCTTTCTTCAAACTTTTCACTATCCATTTTTCCAATGCATACCTAAATTTACTCATTTTGATAAATGTTCTGCTTCTTCACATATTTTCTAATCATCAGTATAGTCAAGTAATCCCCTAAGAAACATCATGGTTTTTGTATTATGAGAAGGAATAAAAATGAGCTTGCCTAAAGAATTTTTCATATTTAGTACATAATAAATTGCAAAACATATAGTGTTCTGAATCTAAAGCTGTACCAAACCATTCAAGGCAGAATTAACTTCTCAATGAAACTTTTTTCCCAGTGCAATTTTGATAACACAAGTGATTGATATGATAAGGGAAAAACATACCTGTTGCTTTTTCTTCTTGAACAGGTATCTTCCATACCAGTGGAAGGAGTGATAGAAGGAGAGTCAGGAGTTCTTCTCTGCATGTCAACGCCTGTGTCAGAAACAAGAAAGTCCATGTTCTAAGGGGATGAGACACATTAATTCTTAATAGCTTATCTTAAATGGAACCAAAAAACTCTTTTTCTTGAAAGGTTACATTTAAGAAGATAAGAATCAAATTAACCTATTTTAAATCCAATTAAAGCTGTGATATTTTTCAATTTATAAGCCTTTCCAGTGACAGAAGAATGTAAGAGTATTTGATGGTATTTAGCACATTCTTGCTGATACTTCCAAAAATAGCTGCTATTACCGCCATGCACATTGCAAGAATTCCTTACCTATGAAAAAACAGATTTACTAGGTGAAAATGAAAAGTTAAGCCCTATTAATTAGCAAACTCATAACACAAAGTTACTAGAAAAATGTAGTCTTCATGCAGTTAAATATAAAACTCAGAAAACAATTTAAAAAAAAGAAAGTGACAGTATTAATAAATAATATATATAAAGAAAGAAAGACTTATTAGTGAAGGTAACCCAATAAATACTTATGGGCTGCACACTACATCCACAGGACTACTGTCTTACCCTTTCTGGAGGATACGGTCCAAGCCCTGGAGAAGGTCCCCTCATTTGGTCCATAAAATACATACACACAAACAGTTAAAGAACAACAGAATGCATATAGTATAAGTAAGTAGCCAGGGGTGGTATGGGTATTTAGTTTAGGAGTTGAGGAGAAGAACGAATCATCAGAGGTGTAGAAGTAGGACTGGAGATAGAGACCTGGACCTGGGGTACCTGGGACATGGGTGGGCAAGGATTTAACGACAAATTAAGTTTGGATTCCTTCCTCACACCAATCTCTGGGGAGAGGTCAGGGTGACACAATCGGATTTGCTGGACAGAATTAGGGGAAAGGGGTAGCAGTCAGTGTTAGAGGCAGGGAAACAATAATCTGGATGAGAGAGATGATAACTATCTAAAGTAACAACAGAAGTGAAAAGGAGACTTATTTGAGAAACTGTAAAGTAGAACTGAAATGACTTGCAGTTGATTACCTATGAGGCATAATGGAGAAAAAAAAATCTAAAAGGACTCACAGGTTTCTGGTTTAGGCAACTAAGTAGCTGACAGGAATTTTAGGAGTGGTATTAGGTTGGGGTAAAGATGATGGATTCACTTTTTAGACATACTGAATCTGATATGCCTGTGAGATATCCAAATGAAAAGAGCTTTTTTTTAGTAGACAGTGAACATATAGATCTGCGACTTAAGAAAAAAATGTGAAATAAAAAAAAGATTTGGGAGTCATCAAAGCAGAAGTCAAGGATATATGTGAAATTTCCCAGGGAGAGAACACAGAACAAGAGAAGACTGTGGAGAATGGAGCTCTGGAGAATTAAGGATGGGCAATGCTGAGGAGAAGGCTGCAAAGGAGACGGAGAAGTACAACCAGAGAAATCGAGAAAGAGAGCAGATCTGGAAAGAAAGGAAAGTCAACAGGGCCAAAGCTGTTGCTCTTTGACTGTATAAAATGAAGGCTGAAAAGCATTTAGCAACCACAGGGTCCCTGGTGAGCCTAAGGAACGCAGTTTCAATGGCGTGATTAGGGTTCAAGTCAATTACAATAGGCTAAAGAGTCAAAAGAAGGGAGAGAGCAGAGACAGAGCATTCAGACTATTCCTTCTAGCATCCTGGTTATGAAAAGGCTCAAAATTCTTCAAAAGTGAAATCTAAATTCCTTTTCAGGCTTAGAAGACCCTTCGTGGCATGATTCATGTTGACCTGTCCAGCTTTAGCTCCCATCTACCACCATACCTGAGCCCTCCCCACAGAGCCAGCTGGTGAGGATTGCCCCTGAACATCATTGGTCTTTGGACTCCCCAGTGTCTTCCTCACATACACTGCTCCTGCATTTTCCTATTCCCATCCTCCCATCTGCCAAATTCCAACTCATTCTTCAGGTTTTAGTTCCTCTGTGGGGAGACTTGTCGAATACCCTATCTTCTCCCTTTGGATTTGCTTCCATTCCAGCAACCATCTTGCTGAATGGTTGCTGCTGTTAATGTCTCAATGCCCGTTTTCCTTTTGTATTCATTCAACAAATATTTATTGAGCCCACTACTTATTTGCTAGGCACTTCAGATGCAGTGGTGAACAAGACAGACAACATTCACATCTTCATGAAGCCAACACTCTAGCAGAGGAGACAGAAAATAGTAGGTACAAATAAGAAAATTTCAGATAGAAAGTGGTGCTATGAAGGAAACTAACCAGAGCAGCAATTACCAGAGTGATGAAAAGGGGGATATTTTAGATAGACTCTTCAGGATGGGCCACATGAGCAGACACTTAATGATGAGAAGAAGGCATCCATGCAAAGATTTGGAGGAAAAGGACTCCCAGAAAGTATACGAAAGGTTGGGAATGGGTTTGGCTTTTTCATAGAAAGCAAGAAGATCAGCATGGCTGGAGCACAGCAAAGGGGAAAGTGTAAGGAGACAAAGTTGGAGGGTGTAGGTTGGACAGGCAGCGCCAGATCTAATGGAGTCTTGTGGGCCATGCAAAGGAGTTAGGATTTATCTCTAAATACGATAGGAAACTTTCCCAAACATATTTTCCAGTCCTCTCTCAGGGCTCAGTCTTCAGCAGCCACCCTTTTTCTGCCACTCAATGTCTAACACATAGTTGGATATTCAATAAACATTGACTGCATGAATGATTTTAAATTCTGGAAGCAAAGTAAAAATTATATCAAAGGGTCCCATTTCCATTGCTTTACTTTAAAATTAGTAAGACTAAAGATGCCTGAATAACATTTCCATGTAAAGTTCATACATAACCCAGAGATATCAACATTTTTTAAGATGCCAGTAAACACGATCTTAAAAAAAATTTTTTTTCCTGTAAAGTCCTCCTAATCTGAGTCTTCGTATCCTTAGCATTCTAATGGAACTTTCAGAAACCTCCAGGGTGTCTGTGAAGAAGCACAAGACATGCTATCCTAACAACTTAGCCCTTGCTCCACAACAGTACACTGGCAAATCATCACTGCTGTGTGAACAGACATTCCGGCCTCCTGGCCTCTGCATAACGCATAGTCTGCAACACCCCTCATGCCTTCCCACTTAGCCAAGGGTTCCCTACCACCTTCAAGGCCCAGCCCCAGCAATACCTCTTCTGTGACGCTTCTCCTCCTGCACCAACCCAACATTACTGTTCTCCCCCTCAGGGACTTCATGCCTGCTGCCCCCTTTCACCAAGTGGATTAGTTCTTAGAAATCATGGGTCTTTCAAAAGAATGAGATTGAAGCAAACACAGATTTTTGGGTTTTGTCCTCGCTGCTGGAATTGCAGTCCTGAAGAGGATACCATCCTGCTGCCCAATATAGCAGTGGAAAAATAAGTCTTTGCTTCACATTCAATTACCATAGTTTCTAATACAATTCATTACTGGGGCAGCTCTCTTTAATCCTCTGGACCTATAACTTTTTTATGTATTATATATTGGCAGATTTATTTATCCTTTCTAGTCTCAAAGAAACCACATATGTAATTCTGTTCTTTTAGAAGTCATAAAATCTTTTTATCTTATTTGTAGGCACCTGGCAAACTAGAACTTACAGCCCTGTGTTTCAAGCCATGCTCTAGTTTAATCTCCCAAGGTCCTAGACATACACAATAATCACAGTATCCAGAAAAATGAGGCATCCCCTCATGTCATCCAAGTGGAAAGTTCCCAATTTGCCATATTAGGTAATACATGTCATAAACATATCCATTCCCTATTTCTAGACTATCCAACCTAGAGAAATCAGTCAATATCATATCACTCTTTTTAAAAAAAAAAGAGACGAGGTCTTGCTCTTTCATCCAGGCTGGAGTGCAGGGGTGCAATCATACCTTACTGCAGTGTTGAACCCCTGGGCTCAAGCAATCCTCCTGCCTCAGCTTCCCAAGTATCTGGGGCTACAGGTGCCTGTCACTATGATTCAGAGTAAACCCACACCATTTTTAAGAAAGTTATACTATTAAAAAGTACTAACAGCTTGGCCTAGAAGGGGCACAGACAGTTCAAAGTGAAAAGGGGCCTCTGGGCCCCCACTTTTCTACAGGCAGGATGCAGGATGAGAAAGCTACAAATTACGGGCTATTATGAAAAAGAGAAGACACCTCAGAGGGTGGAACCAAGAGTCCTGGAGAACCATGGATTAGGGAACCACTCCCACAGAAGAAAAACATATTCCTGGCCCCAAAATAGGGGTATGACAACATGTGCCCAATTGGATTTCAGAACTGCTATGGCTGAGGGGATATTATGGGCCTCCTGTCCCTCTCCTTGTTGAATGTAAGTATCTGTTGAAATTAACTTATCCCTATCTCATTATTGTACCTAGGGTGTATGGGGGACAGATATCCTGTTTTTTTAATTCACAAATTTCTCAATCAAGAAGAGCCGCAACAAAAGTACTATATATAGAAGCCTCATCTGCACCCAGAACTGCTGCATATCACAAGATCCATCAACTTCAAGCTTGATGCCATGATGGAATGATGATACTTAGGCCTGGGAGAAGGTGAGTGAGTGTAGGAGGAATACTAATAATTTTGGACAGAGAGGAGATTATGGTAGATTAAACATGGCCACAAATTAATTGCAGTTCCTCCTATCAAGTGTAGAATCTATTTTCTCATCCCTTATATCTGGGTTGACCTTGTGACTTGCTTTGACCAATAGAATGCCATCAAAATGTGACTTCTTGCAGTTTCCTCACCCTTTTGGAATGCTTCCATCATCATGTAAAGAAGCTGAGTCTAGCCTACTGAAAGATGAGAGGCCATGTGGATGAGAACTGAGGCAGCCTAGACAACAGCTCCATCCAACAGCTCTCCAGTCAATCTGCTAATTGACTGCAAATTCAGATGTAAACCCAGCTGAAACCACAAGGAACCGAAGTGACTATTCCAGCTGAGCCCTGCCTGAACTGCCAACTCATAGAATCATGAACAAATAAATCATTGTTGTTTTAAGCCACTAAGTTTTGGGATATGGTCTATTACACCACAATCAACTGATATACTCATTGCTCCCATTAATATCTATCATTAGTCTGGGTGTTAAAGGGAGATAACTCAATAAATTACTCTGTGGATAACATCACTATCTAGTGGCTAAGATTTCCACTGCAATCATACACTCTCACCACTCTAAGAAGTAGGAAAGCCAACATCCCCTATACCCTCTCATTCCTGCCAAACCTGTCATGCATAGATAAAAATCTTGATATTTATGTAAACAGAAACTACAGAACTAAATGTAGCAAATTACAGTTCATTTATTATTAACTTTACATTTAAAAGTATGCATTATTCTCCTACTGAAACAATTTTTGTCAGTATTACCAATAACTTACTTGTCAAACCTGACAAATAATTTTGATTGCCTACTCCCTTGTTTTAAAACCTTCCCAACGTTTTCAGAATAAAATTAAGACCCCTTACACAAGGTTTGCCATGACACAGCCTCTGCCTTTCAGGTCTTCCCACATTCAGTCTTTGCTCTAACTTCACTAAGCTACTTGAAGTTCACTGAATGTGCTGTTCCTTCTCTAGCCCCAGTCTTTGCGTTTGCAGTTCCCCTGGTCTAGTGCTTCCTGCCTCTTTACATTGCTAATCCCTATTTAGGGATGTCAATATCTCTAGGAAGCATTTCCTGATGACTCTCTCTTCTAATACTTTTTTTTTTTTTTGAGACAGAGTCTCACTGTGTTGTCCAGGCTACAGTGAGTGTCGTGGCGTCAGCCTAGCTCACAGCAACCTCAAACTTCTGGGCTCAAGTGATCCTTCTGCCTCAGCCTCCCGAGTAGCTGAGACTACAGGCATGCGCCACCATGCCCGGCTAATTTTTTCTATATATTTTTAGTTGTCCAATTAATTTCTTTCTAATTTTAGTAGAGACGGGGTCTCGCTCTTGCTCAGGCTGGTTTCGAACTCCTGAGCTCAAACAATCCGCCCGCCTCGGCCTCCCAGACAGCTAGGATTATAGGCGTTAGCCACCGCGCCTGGCCTCTCTTCTAATACTTTTACTAAAAATACTTTTTACACTGTTTTGTCATCATTTACTTATCTGTTCACCTCTTCAAAAGCTAAGAGCTCTGTTAGCAAAAGCTAAAGTCTCTCTTCTTTCATCTCTGCATCTAGCAGAAGCACTGGCCCACAACAGGTACTTGATGGTCTGCTAAATAAACCAGTGAATAAACTGTGTAGCCACACTTTTAAAGGTCTGATATTTTTCTTTATATTTATTGTATATATCATTAGAGATATGCCATTTATGCAGTACTATATATTAAAATGATAACACTACAAAAATGTAAGAAGAATACTCTCTTATATGGAAAGTACCTGAAGATAAATTAAATTTTGTTTATAAATGTTTATAATCTCCTTCAGTAAAACTTCATATTTTACTCAGCAACATAAATAACTTTATAAAACATCCACAGAATATGAATAGGTATAGAAATTATGTATTACCAAAATTTTAAAAAGTAGTATTTATAACACATGGTTGTATATACTAATTTTGATATATTGTGTTGGCAACAGATCACTGCAATTTTCTATCTATTACATTAGAATAAGCCATATATTCATAATTGGGACACAGAAGAAATCAGAACCATTATCAAATATTATGTGGAAACAAATAATTTTTATGTTGGAAGAGATCTCTTAAGTCATCCAGCTGAATGTCCTTATGTTACGGATGAGGATAATGAGATCTGGAGCAATGAAGTGACTGAAGTTACCCATCTAGTTGATACTAGTGCCAAGATTAAAACCAAGGATAAGTGTTACTCTTTAGGCTGGGCAAAGTTTCTTTCAAAAAACTTGTAACGGTCTGAATATAAACTTCAACTTTGTCATCTTTGACCATTAAAAATAATGTTTTTACTATTTAAACAAAGTATATTTTCCCTAATAATAAATAGATTAAAATGTCTGTTTATAATAAATTATGAAAAAAATGGGGTTTATCCCAGGAATGCAAAATTAGTTCAACATTTAAAAACCATCAATGTAACTCACCCACATTACAGAATAAAAAAGGAAAATAATATGATAGTCTCAACAGAGGCAGAAAAGGCATCTTACAAAATTCAATACCCATTCAGAATAAAAATTCTCAACAAACCGACAGTACAAGAGAACTTCCCCATTTGATAAAAAGCATGTAAAAAAACTGAACAGCTCACATCACATTTAATGGTGAAATACTACATGCCTCCCCTCAGGTCAGACACAAAACCAAGATGTTCACTTTCACTGTTTCCATCTGCCTTTGTACCAGAAACCAGTGCAAAAATCAAGAAAGCAAAATAAAAGGTATAAAAATTGGGGAAAAAAAGTGAAATTGTCATTATTCACAGATGATATGATTCTTTACATTGAAAATCCTAAGGAATCTACAGAAAATTTTCAAAGTCTAATAAATAAATTTAGTAAAGGCACAGAACACAAGGCCAACCATACAAAAGGCGACTATTTCTACGAGCAACAAACAAAAGGAAAATAAAAAATTTTAAGTACCATTTATAATAGCATCAAAAAAATATTTAGGATAAATTTAACCAAAAAATATGCAAGACATCTATACTTAAAAACACAAAATATTGCAGAGAAATTAGAAAAGATCCAATAAACAGAGATTTATACTATGGTTCATGGATCAGAAAACTGAACACTGTTATGTTGTCAATTCTCTCCAAATTGATTTATGGATCAACATCACCTCAGCTGAAATCTTAGTGTGCATTTTTGTAAAAATAACAAGCAGATTCTGAAATTTATATGCAAATGCAAAGGACCTAAAATGTACAAACATTCTTAAAAAACAAGATCGAAATTGGAGAACTTATACCATCTAATTTCCAGACTTACTTTTATAAAAGCTACAGTAATCTAGATGATATAGTATTGGTGAAAAAACAGATAACAAATCAGTGGAACAAAAATAGAGAGTCTAGAAAAAGATCCATAAATATATGGTCAATTGATTCTCAATAAAAGTGCCAAAATTATTCAATGGGGAAAGAACAGACTTTTAAGAAGTATTGCTATATCTTGGGATAGCTTGATACTATATCGGGGGGAGAGGGTGGAAAGGAACCATAACTCCCACCTCATACCATATACAAATATTAATTCAAAATGGATCACAGACCTAAAAGTAAAAGCAATAACTAAAAAGCTTTTAGGAAAAAAATGTAGGAGAATATCTTAGCAACTTTAGGGTGCAAGACAAAGTTTTCTTAGACAGGACACAAAAAAGCACTATTTGCAAGAGAAAAAAAAAATCTGCTTTTCTAATGACACGGTTAAGAAACAAAAAGGCAAGCCATAGACAAAAAAATATATATTTGCAACCTAAAATATTCTAGATATGTATGTATCCGGAATACATAAAGAACTATTATACTATGACTGAATAAAACAAGTCATCTGACCTCACAAATGGCATAAAACTTGAACATTAACAAAAGATATACAAATGACCAACAAGCACAGGAAAAAGTGCTAAATATCCTTAATTGTCAGAGAAATCAGATTAAAACAATGAGATACTACTTCATATTCACTCAGAATGGTTCATACTAAAAAGACTGACAATATCAAATATTAGAGAGAATGTAGCACCACTGGAATTCTCATACATTGCTGGTGAGAATGAAAAATGTTACAATCACTTTGAAAAACAATTTGGTAGTTCCTTATAAAGTAAAGCAAACACCTACCCTTTGACCCAGCAACTGTATGCTCATATTTACCTGAGAGAAATGAAAACATACCCACACGAAGACTTTTATAAGAATGTTCACGGCAGCTTTATTCGTAATAGCCAAATGCATACAACCCAAAGTGTTAAACAACGGGTGAATGGTTAACCAAACTGTGGCATATTCATACAAAATACTAATCAGGAAAAAAAAGTGGTGAACTACTGACTCATGCAACAACGTGGATGAATCTTAGAGACACAAGAGTACATACTGCATGATTCCATTGATGTGAAATTCTAGAACAAGCAAAACTATACTTGGATGCTAGAAATAACAACAGTGGTTTCTCTTACAGTAGGTGAAGGGAAGGGACCGAATGAAGAAGCATGACAAAACTTTCTAGGGTGGTGGAAATGTTCTAAACATTGATCTGGGTGGTAGTTACCCAGGTGTATGTATTTATCAAAACTCACCCAAATATATACTTAACATCTGTGCACTAACTGTATGTAAATTATATCTCAATAAAGTCTGTTTAGTTCTTTACATTAAACATCTATTAATAAAGCCAAAGGACTGCAGTGGATGATGGCCAAGGGCCTAAATCACCTCTTTCCCAGAGTACTCAGGAAGTGCTCCTATTCATGAGAAGCACAGATATAAATGCTAAAGTTCCTCCTGAAAGGTACAGCTTTGTGTCTAGTGTTACGATTTCATCTTAAATGATTAAATCTTGTTCAAGTAATTCCCCTCAAAGACTCAAATGATCATTCTCCATTCCTAATTGAAAGAATTAAATGTTATAAGGCTTATATTTTAAATGGCTACTTATTTTCACTCCAAAGACAATTTTTATTGTTCCTATTATCATTGCTACAGATATTCCAAAAAGTGATCAGGTAGAAAGAAGGGATTAAAAAATATTACCACAGGAAAATATATTATTGCAATTATGACCTGAATACCTTTAGTCATTTAATGCATTAAAAGATATTTTAAAACTTAACAGAAAGTATTCTCTTTACCAAATTTACAAAGAAAATACTGTATTTGAAATCCAACAGACTTGTATCCAGGATACATAAAGAACTGCTACAACTGGATAATAAACTGATCTTAAAAATGGCATAAAACTTGAACTGACATTCACAAAAGAAGATACACAAATGGGCAATAAGCACATGAAAAAGTGTTCAACATTAGTTGTCAGAGAAATGCAAATTGAAACTACAATGAGATACTACTTCATATTCACTTAGAATGTCTAATACTGAAGACTGGCAAAATATTAACATAAGAAAAACTATTACTACTGTTACGACATGAATTATTTCAGTCATTTAATAATACATCAAAAGATATTTCATGATTTAAAAGACAAAGTATAAAATGTATAGAGACAGAAAGTAGATTAGTGGTTGCTTAAGGCTGGAGGGATAGGAGTGGTAGGGAAGTGATAGCTAAAGGGAATAGGGTTTCTTTTTGAGGTGATGAGAATGTTCTAAAATTGACTGTGGTGATGGATGCACTTATCTGTTACTCCACTAGAAGCCACTGAATTATACACATAAAATGGGTAAATTGTATGATATACGAATTATATCTCAGGAATGCTGTTATTTTTAAAAGCCATTGAGATTTTGATTGGGATTACATTGGAATCTATAGATCAGTTTGGAGAAAACATATCTTTACTGATTCTTTCAATACATGAACATTATATAGTTCTCCATTTATTTGAGTCTTTTTCAGTTTCTCTCAAAAATGTTTTATAGAATTCCATGAAGAAGTACTGCACATATTTTATTAGATAGGTATCTGATGCTATTTATATGGTATCTTTAAAAGAGATAGTGAAAGCACTGAATGTAGGGTAAGAAGATAAACAGAGCATGGTATGCATATTAAATAATCAAAATTTCAAAATAAAAAATCACTATATATGGTCTAGCAAATAATTTTTTATTTTAAAATTTATTTATAGAAAAGGAATACAAATATATAAAAATAAAATATTCAATCCCATATGAAACAAATCACATTCATGAAAAAGAATAAAAATATATAAACCTGCAAATGTCCTGGAAAATTCCATGATAGGTGGATACCACAGTGAAAAAATGCTTTCTGATTTATATTTGTTACATTCTTTAGTTTAAGGTGAAAACAGTCATTGCTTCATTTTAGTCTCTGTATTTACTCAATATATATATTTACTAGCAAAATGCTTTCATTGCAAGAAATTTTATTTAACGATGGCTAAGTATACATCTAAAGCTGGTAATGTTGAACATGTTAAAAAATATCAATCATATTTGTGCTACAGAGATTTTATTATCTTTTCAAGTCAAGGTAATTGAAATATTATCTAACTATATCAATTAGTCCCTTGAAAGCAGATTGTAGAGTTGGTTTTTTTTTTCATAAAGTAAGTATTTGTTTTCTAATAAAATCAAATAAAGACATAAATCACATTTGGCTTTTAAGTAAACTTTGTGTAAGTTACTTAATGTTTCTGGATCTCAGTTTTCTCATCTGAAAAAGAAAGTTAGATGCAAATATCTCTCTAGTCCCAACTGGCTTTAAAACTATAATAAGGAAACAACAAAACCATAAGGCCATACCATACTTTAAGCAAAAACAATAATGTATGAAAAACTAGATGTACATAAGCTAAAAAACCCAGTAATTACTAGTTTACACAAAAGGATTCTCTGCTTTCACCTCAGAATTAGCAGACTACCTAAATATAATTTATACAAAACTTTTCAAAAATATATTTGATGTTTATTCAAAGTGCAAATTCATCACATTCCTGAATTATAATCTTATATCTCTACTAATAATCATAGTTATCACATTGATATTAGGATAAAAAGCATGGTATATATGATACCATTTCAGAAGAAAGGCCATTTATAATTCTAAGATATTTCAGACATTTTGGAAAGTATACAAATAATATGTTCACAAATAGGGCTACTTTTTTTGGTGGAGTGATAAGAGAGATAGGACATTATCTCAAAGAGAATTTAGAAAATATGTAATCCAGAAATGATGTATCTATAATTAACAACATACTTCTGAAAAAAATGATTCAATATGAAAATATTACCTGATCAATGATAGAATTTAGCTTGGTAAGTAACAAAAATCCTCGACCATGGACAAGGTACTGTCCAAGGGTTGCCATGTGTGTCTCCTCCTCTTCCTCCTCCCTGGCCTCCACCCTCTGGACCACTGCATTGCAAAGCCGGTTGACATCAGTCAGAAATTGACGTGCCAATGAGTTACTGTCAGTGCTCATGACCGAGCTATAAAATAAATATTACAAAAAAGATTAGAAAAAGAGAATACAAATTTACTTTTAAAGCTATGTGTTTTTGTTGTTTGTTTTTAACTGAAGACTGACTTTACTGGGTATTGGTACTTAATCCTGTAACATTTTTAGTCATAGTTCTGATCCAGTCAGGAGCTCCTTAAATTGTGCCATGGCAGAAATGAATCCTGGGTTTCAAACACCTGAGCATAGCCAAGAATGGGTTAAGTGATAGCATCTAGACAGAAGATACTTTCTCTCTTAAATAGAATAAAAATAAATGTTCTTGTTTTACATGTTTTAAAACAGATAAAAGGATATTTTAAAAACAGAAACTGTTGGTCAGAAAAAAAACAATAAAAAAATTAAAAATATAAACTGTTTTTTTTACCTGATAGAGCCCACAATCACTGATCCAACCTCCCAAAACACCAGAGTTCAGTTAATACAAGGAAGAAAAAGGATTTCCCATTAGGGGAATAAAAATTGAAGAATTCTATCAGCCAAAGTTATGCCACTTCACTTCTTACTACACATTTGAATCAAATACAGGGCAATGTGACATTTTAAGATTAAGGAAAACAGTAAGGTAAAGTAAGCAGAAGAGGGAGGAAAGCAAATATAGAGACAAATATACAAATTTCAGAAATGAAAAATCATGAGCAGCAAAATCCCCCAAGGGTTTCAAAATAGTTTCATCTTTGGGCTAAAAGATGAAACTTTCAGGCATTTAGTAACCTTTAAAAATTGTCTAACCTAGAGATGTTAAATTAGACATATGTACATTGCCTCATCTTCCTTCAACCCCCTTTGGGGGACGCGCTCCCCACAGTCCCTGCTGAGAAGGAAGCAAGCCACATCCCTTCTGCCAAGGGGCCAGAGTCAGGCTCTGGGCCTCGATGAATTGAAGCACATCTCGTTCAGAAGCAGCCACAATACATGCCGGTCACAGATGTGACTGGTATAGTATAGCCTGCAAAGAGGAACTAAACCAATCAGGTTTTCTTTCTCTCTCTCAGGAATTTAAACTAAAGGGACATAGTTGATGTGCTGAAAAGTCTTACAGAGATGGGCCTGTGGGGGTCTTTATAAAGGAGGTAGGTGAGGCTCAGAAGAAGCCAACTGGGTAAAAATGAACCAACAGGATGCAAAAAGAAGCAGATAAACATGAAAGGCAAAGACTAGAGAAATTCTTAATACTACCTTGGTTCCTTCTAATTCTAGGGCCTGATAGTTTAATTCCTATATTCCCATCAGAATTCTAGGTAGTATTACAATAACAATTCCCTCTTAGTACAACAAATATCATTTATTTTTAATATTTTTGGCCACTAGGAAAAAGACAAAAAAGTATAAAAAAGTACATCCCCCATTATTCTAAAATGCTGCAATAACCTCTATTATACCCAATATGGGTTCTTTATAAGCTTTCATAAAGTAAAATTATTCAATAAATCAAATAACCTAATTTATATTTATCCAACTTTAATAAATGTCATCTAATGTGTTACTGATTTTAGGATACATAATTATTCAGTACAGTGCTAAAAAAGAAAAAGACACTGCCAATTAAACTATGACATAATGCTTTCTTATCACATAGAATTTCCCTACAATATCACTTTCTAGCCATCAGGACCATCCACATTGCAGCATTTCTTAAGAGAACTCACTATTGTTCCCGGGATTTTCTTCCAAAATTGCTAACATCATTCGGTAAGTTTTTATGCTGGTGCTTCCTTGGTCTTTCCAAATTCGATTGGCAAACAAATTTCAGAAAACAACCAGGAAAACATTGAAACCTTAGCAGGTACAGTACCAGCAATGCACAGAAGTCAACTGAAAGCTAACAACGTGAACGTCTACGATCCAGTTCACTTATGAGCAGGCAAGGCCAACTACTTCGCAGGTGCAGCCTCCTGACAGGGCCATCCATTATAAGACATGCTGAAGTTTCAGAAATTTTAAAAATGTGAAAAATCAAAAAATTATGGTTATAATTAGAGCCTATCTTCTGGAAATTAAGATAATGGAAATCAACATGAATTTTTACACTTAAAATTAATGAAGAAATATTTCAATCCCACTTTCTAAAAGCATAAGATGCCATATCAGTAAAAAGCATTATACTATATATGGAAATTATGTTTTTCCCAATTTAAAAAGGTACACAAAATACATACTTGTTTACACGAAAATATTATATATATAAATTATATACAAATAATCTATTAATCTATAATCAATCTATTAATTGATTCCTTTCGATATTTTGAAAAAGTTTTCCCATAAGCTCTTTCTTACTCTTTAATGATGCACAGCATTCTACTGCATGTATATATTACATATATTTCATTTTAGTATAGATGTACTATAATTACATAGCCAATCTCTTATTGTGGAATATTTAGATTACTTCTAGCTTTTGATTATCATAAACAAAGCTGCAATGAACACCCTTACACTACTTGCACATTTACCTCATTATTTCCCTGAAGTAGAAATTGCTGTTACTTCATACCGTAGGTTTTACACATTTCTTGTTAGGTTTACTCAAACATGCTTTATACTTTTTGCCATTATTCTGCCCAGGATTTTGTTTCCCATTATATACTTTAATTTTCTTTTTTTTTTGAGACAAGGTCTCCCGCTGTAACCTGGGCTAGAGTGCAGTGGCATCATCACAGATTACTGCAACCTCAAACTCCTGGGCTCAAGCGATCCTCCTGCCTCAGCCTCCTGAGTAGGTAGGACTAGAGGTGTCCACCACCACCCCTGGCTAATTTTTCTACTGTTTGTAGAGATGGGGTCTCGCTCTTGCTCAGGTTGGTATCCAACTCCTGGACTCAGGTGATACTCCTGCCTTGGCCTCCCAAAGTGCTAAGATTTTAGGCATGAGCTACCGCACCTGGCTATATATTCTAATTAAGATATAAAACTGGTATGTAGCAGACATATAGGAAATAGATTTATTTTGATATACTAATCATATATATCTAAACTTCTTACTGACCTTTCTTGGGTTTTTTTATTTCCCAGATATAATACTCTATAATCTACAAATAACAAAAATTCTAAATTCTCCTATCCAATATTCATACAATTTCCATTCCTCTAACTGCATTAGTTAGCACTAATAGAACGACACTAATTGGGGTGCAGGGGGCACATTAGAGGTATTCATTTCTTCCTAACAAGAATGTTGAATTCAATTGAGTGCCTTTCAGCCATTTTGAATGCCAACTGAAAAGATGATTACATGGTAATTTCTTTAAATTTTTTCTAATATTTCAAATACCTGGAAACAAGGAATATATAACATGAGGTTATAACCAACACCCAGATTTAGCAAGTACTAACATTATGGTACATTCAGGTCAGATAGAGAGAGAAAGAGAGAGTGTGGGGGGGAGGGGGGGGAGACAGATTTAGCAAGTACTAACATTATGGTACATTCAGGTCAGATAGAGAGAGAAAGAGAGAGTGTGGGGGGGAGGGGGGGGAGAGAGAGAGAGTGTGAGAGTGTGAGAGAGAGTGTGAGAGTGTGAGAGAGAGTGTGAGTGTGTGTGTGTGTGTGTGTGTGTGTGTGTGTGTGTGTGTGTAAAGAAATCAAACCTTGGCCAGGTGCAGTGGCTCATGCCTGTAATCCTAGCACTCTGGGAGGCCAAGGTGGGAGGATTGCTTAGCTCAGGAGTTCGAGACCAGCTTGAGGAAGAGTGAGACCCTGCCTCTACTAAAAATAGAAAAATTAGCTGGGCATGGTGGCACATGTCTGTAGTTCCAGTGACTCAGGAGGCTGAGGCAGGAGGATCACTTGAGCCCAGGAGTTTGAGGTTGCAGTGAGCTAGGCTAATGCCACAGCACTCTAGCCAGGGC
>NW_012152618.1:3466947-3469403 GCF_000956105.1 Propithecus coquereli | reverse complement strand
CGGGGTCTCACTCTTGCTCAGACTGGTCTCGAACTCCTGAGCTCAAACAATCCGCCTGCCTCGGCCTCCCAGAGAGCTAGGATTAGAGGCGTGAGCCACCGCGCCCGGCCTGAATCAAGTATTTTGACTGCCAGTATTTATTACATTACATACTTACCAGTCTTTCAACACTCCAGTAACATTTAGAGTCTATAAATTTGGGCTTATAAACTAGATGAAACAAACATTCTTGGAAGAAAAGCTTCACCTACAAAAAAAAAAAAAGACAAACATATTAATGACAATAGTAAACCACAGATAATTTTAACAAATAAAGCTCTGACATAAAAATCGTGGCCTGTCTTCATATGTGATGTATGAAATAGGCAACAAACTTTTTAAAATCTCAAGAGCACACTAAAAAGAATGCCTACCTTCAAGAATTCTTGGAAGGAACACAGTGACCCAAACAAAGCAACTTAATCATAGCTCTCTACCCTTCCTGTCCCAACTCCTAACTCACAACCTCCAGGTAAATCATAAGTTAAGTGCAAAGGAGAATCATAACAATATCAGTCTTCTTAACACTGGAATCTAGAACTGTGGTCCCCAAGCCCCAGGGCTGTGGACCAGTACCGGCGAGATGAGCAGCTGGCAAGTGAGCGACGTTTCATCTGTATTTACAGCCACTCCCCATCACTTCCATCACCACATAAGCTCTGCCTCCTGTCAGATCAGGCATTTGATGCTCACAGGAGCACGAACCCTACTGTAAACTGCACAGCGAGGGATCTAGATTGCGTGCTTCTCATGAGAATCTAATGCCTGATGATCTGAGGTGGAGCTGAGGTGGTGATGCTAGCGCTGGGGAACAGCTGCAAATTCAGATTATCATTAGCAGAAAGGTTTAACTGCATGATATACGTAATGCCCTTGAGTCATCCTGAAACCCCACCCCAGTTCCTGTCCACGGAAAAACTGTCTTCCATGAAACCAGTTGCTGGTGCCAAAAAGGTTGGGAACTGCTGATGTAGGAGACAGTGGAGTATCATCTATATACTACCAAGAAAAAAAGGTCTTCAACTCAAAGTTCCTAGGTACAATAAAGTTATTACTCTCCTGTCAAGGTAAAAGGTATTTGAGTATATATGAGAACTCTGAAAATACTAAAACCAATGATTTATTAATTACTACCAAATCTCATATCCTTATTGAATCTTTTAAATAAATTAATCTTTTATATATAATGCAATGAAGGCTATTTCTAGAATACTAAAGGACAAATTGCTATTTGGTGGATAGCAACAAGATGTTCCTCTATAGTTATCTGTTTTCCTTTTCTCTATAGTTTTTATCAGGAAGAAACCTGAAAAATTTTTCTTTATCACAGAGGCAAACATGAAGGTTTATTTGGAATCACAAGTTTTTAAATCAGAATGTCCTTAATTGCTTCAGAATGCTCAAATCTGGAGAGTCCTGTCTTGAGTTCCTTTCAGCTTGGCAAACAGTTCTTATACCACATATTATTTTAGGCACTTGAGGATAAACCAAGGAGGAAACGGGACAGGCTGTGTTAGACTACACAGGGCTTTGTAAGAATTAGGGGAAAAAAACATCCTTTTCTGGTGGGTGCAGCTCCACATTAGGGGTCACCGCTATCAAAGCACAGGCTAGATTTCAGTCTTACCACTCACTCTACTGGCAGAGCACTAGTAACCAGTGCATCAACTGCTCAACCAAATGGAACAGCCCTGGAATGGAGTGTTAACACACACTCCTGCCGCCTTCTGAACTAACCAAAATCATGCATGTATTTTCTAACTCTAAAATTATGGAAGGAGAAATTATCAGTCAAATTATGAGCCTAAAGATGGTATTAATTGCTCTGACTACTAGCACCCTATAGCTTGGACTACCACTAGGTAGAGCCATCTATCCTGCAATGCTAAAATGATTCCAGCTAACTCAGTGTGGCCATTAGAAATGCGAGCTGACAGTCAACTAGATCTGTTTTTCTCTCTTATGGAAGGACATTTTCTAGGCCAAGCTGAGGGATTTCTCTAATGCTCTTAAATTGGCATGGCTTCTTTATCTCTCTGTTCTCCAAAGCCTGGCTTAGATATCCATGGAGTTTCATTTTATCCAAGATCATAATTCTAGCTGCCAGCACAGTCATCTGTGCCCTCCTTGACTCTGCCATCACCGTTTATACACATCTGTTTTCCTTATTTTTATCACCCTAAGTTATACTAGGTGTCCAGAACGTCCGGAAATATAGATATATTTTTAATAAAGACATCCTTAGGGCATTATACACACACGTGTGCGCGCACACACACACACACACACACACACACACACACACACATATCTCTATCTCTGCCTCTGTTTCCAAAGTACGTAGATGCACCCTAAGGTTATTTATCTATATGATAAGTCTTACCTGCTAGGTCTCAAATTCCTTAAGGCCAGGGACC
>NW_012152618.1:3465091-3466897 GCF_000956105.1 Propithecus coquereli | reverse complement strand
TGATGCTATTTATATGGTATCTTTAAAAGAGATAGTGAAAGCACTGAATGTAGGGTAAGAAGATAAACAGAGCATGGTATGCATATTAAATAATCAAAATTTCAAAATAAAAAATCACTATATATGGTCTAGCAAATAATTTTTTATTTTAAAATTTATTTATAGAAAAGGAATACAAATATATAAAAATAAAATATTCAATCCCATATGAAACAAATCACATTCATGAAAAAGAATAAAAATATATAAACCTGCAAATGTCCTGGAAAATTCCATGATAGGTGGATACCACAGTGAAAAAATGCTTTCTGATTTATATTTGTTACATTCTTTAGTTTAAGGTGAAAACAGTCATTGCTTCATTTTAGTCTCTGTATTTACTCAATATATATATTTACTAGCAAAATGCTTTCATTGCAAGAAATTTTATTTAACGATGGCTAAGTATACATCTAAAGCTGGTAATGTTGAACATGTTAAAAAATATCAATCATATTTGTGCTACAGAGATTTTATTATCTTTTCAAGTCAAGGTAATTGAAATATTATCTAACTATATCAATTAGTCCCTTGAAAGCAGATTGTAGAGTTGGTTTTTTTTTTCATAAAGTAAGTATTTGTTTTCTAATAAAATCAAATAAAGACATAAATCACATTTGGCTTTTAAGTAAACTTTGTGTAAGTTACTTAATGTTTCTGGATCTCAGTTTTCTCATCTGAAAAAGAAAGTTAGATGCAAATATCTCTCTAGTCCCAACTGGCTTTAAAACTATAATAAGGAAACAACAAAACCATAAGGCCATACCATACTTTAAGCAAAAACAATAATGTATGAAAAACTAGATGTACATAAGCTAAAAAACCCAGTAATTACTAGTTTACACAAAAGGATTCTCTGCTTTCACCTCAGAATTAGCAGACTACCTAAATATAATTTATACAAAACTTTTCAAAAATATATTTGATGTTTATTCAAAGTGCAAATTCATCACATTCCTGAATTATAATCTTATATCTCTACTAATAATCATAGTTATCACATTGATATTAGGATAAAAAGCATGGTATATATGATACCATTTCAGAAGAAAGGCCATTTATAATTCTAAGATATTTCAGACATTTTGGAAAGTATACAAATAATATGTTCACAAATAGGGCTACTTTTTTTGGTGGAGTGATAAGAGAGATAGGACATTATCTCAAAGAGAATTTAGAAAATATGTAATCCAGAAATGATGTATCTATAATTAACAACATACTTCTGAAAAAAATGATTCAATATGAAAATATTACCTGATCAATGATAGAATTTAGCTTGGTAAGTAACAAAAATCCTCGACCATGGACAAGGTACTGTCCAAGGGTTGCCATGTGTGTCTCCTCCTCTTCCTCCTCCCTGGCCTCCACCCTCTGGACCACTGCATTGCAAAGCCGGTTGACATCAGTCAGAAATTGACGTGCCAATGAGTTACTGTCAGTGCTCATGACCGAGCTATAAAATAAATATTACAAAAAAGATTAGAAAAAGAGAATACAAATTTACTTTTAAAGCTATGTGTTTTTGTTGTTTGTTTTTAACTGAAGACTGACTTTACTGGGTATTGGTACTTAATCCTGTAACATTTTTAGTCATAGTTCTGATCCAGTCAGGAGCTCCTTAAATTGTGCCATGGCAGAAATGAATCCTGGGTTTCAAACACCTGAGCATAGCCAAGAATGGGTTAAGTGATAGCATCTAGACAGAAGATACTTTCTCTCTTAAATAGAATAAAAATAAATGTTCTTGTTTTACATGTTTTAAAA
>NW_012152618.1:3444925-3453259 GCF_000956105.1 Propithecus coquereli | reverse complement strand
CATTTACCGTAAGTGAAAAATACAGTAACAAATGCTTATAATCATATAAATGACCTTCTCAGAAAAATAATAGGTTTCGCTTTCTCTCAAAGAGTGACTGGTAAAATGTAAAATATGAACAGCCAAAACAAAAGAAACATATGTATACACAAAAAAAAAACCCTGATTTAATGTATCAGTCATACCTCCTAGTTTTATGTCATTGGAAATTTCAATATGTCATTTAATTTGACAAGTATTTATTAAATATTTACTATACACCAGCTACTATTTTAGGCACTGCGTGTAGAATAAAAACAAAATCCCTACCCTCATGGATTTTGGTGGGATAGAGAAAGACAAAAAACCAAACATATTATAATGTTAAGTAGTGTTAAGTACTATGAAAAAAGTAAAACAGAATAAGGGTACAGAGTGACAGGAATGCTACTTTAGATAGGGTGGACAAGGAAGGTCTGAAAAGGTAGTATTTGAGCAGAAACTTGGATAGAATGAGTAAATGGGCCATGTGGGTATCTGGCAAAGCGTGTTCCATGGCAATGAGATGAATGCATGCTTGATGCGTTAGATATTGAGTACAAAAGAAAAAGAGAAGTTAAAAATGACTACAAAGAAAGACTGAGAAAAGTCACTCACTCCTACATCTCAGGAACTAAAGTAAGGTGTGGAAAGAGGAAATAGAAATGTTTCTCTGGAACTGTTTCTCCCTAAGAATGGAAGTCCTTCTCTCATTCCTTCCTGACCCCCACCCCAAAAAAAAAGGACTACAAGGTTTTTATTCTGTGTGGAGAATAGTACTGTTCCCTGACTGAAGACTGACAGAAGAGCAGGTTGGGAGGGAAAATAAAGTTCAAATTTAGCTATGCTAAGTGTGACAGGTCTGTTAGAAGGCAAGTAAAAGATGTTAACTAGGCAGTTGATTCAGGTGAGGAGGCTGGAACTGGAAAATCAATTTGGGAATCATTAGGATATAGATATATTTTTAAAGCCATGGGACTAGATGGATGAAATAACCCACAGCAGTGCTGTCCAACAGAGTTTTCTGAGACGGTGGGACTATTCTATAATTTCTGCTATCCAATACAGCAGACAGCCACATGTGGCTAGTGGCTATCATAATGAACAGTGAGGACCTAGATAATGAGTGTAAAGGGAGCAGAAAAGAGGTTCTAGAACTGAACCCTGGGCTTAGCATGACTGAGGCAGGGAGAGGAAGAATACTCAGCACAGGAGACTGGGAAGGAACGCAAGTGAGGTGGGAGAAAATTCAGGAGAGTGGTGTCACCCAGAAACCAGGTGAAGAAAGCTTCAAATAGGAAAGAATGATCAACGGTTATCAAATATTGCTGAGAGGTTGAGTAAGAGGAAGACTTGGAATTGACCATTGGATTTAGCAATATGGAAGTTACTGACAAGCTTTTCAAAGAATGGTTTCAGTGGAGTGGGAAAGAGTAGTGAGGAAATGAAGGCAAGCAATTTAGACAGCGCTTTTGGAGAAGTTCTGCAACAAGGCGTGCAAGGAAATGGGTAAGTAGCTTGAGGTGGACATGAGATAAGTGAGGTTTTAAAAAATAATGATTGATATTATATAATAATATAATAGCATGCTTGTAAGCTGAAATAGAGCACGTTTCTCCAATAGAAAAAGGAACATCGATGAAAAACTAAAGTAAGAAGAGATAATCCCAGGAACAATGTGTAGTCAAAATTAAAAGGATCAAATGAACAAGTGGAGGGAAAAGTGAAAGTTCTAATGAAATAAGAAGGATGTCAGAGTATATGAGTACAGATGTAGGAAGATTAGTATATTTGGCAGTGGGAGGACCAAGAAGTTCTTTTCAGGTGTTCCTATTTTCTTTGTGAAATAAACAGCAAGGTTACTAGCTGAGTGTGAAAACTGGGGAGAAGGTGTTAAACTGATGAGTGTCAAAAACAGCAGCCCATAAGAGACTCCCACTAGGCTGCCAATGAGTACATAAACTAAAATTGAATTCCACTGTTCAATAATCGTACCCATACTATAATCCAATTCTCCCTGGTGTTCCCAAGGATAGAATGGTAGACTGTCAAATTCCCTATGGAAGTCTAGATATACTGGAGCTAGTATAGTGTCAAAAGTTGAAACTGGGTTATCTGGAATGAAATTTTCTTAGATAACCTACATAACCTTTATTGCTCATCTTTTCTTTCTGTAAATATCTAAAAATCTTTTAAAATGATCTCTAGAGTATTTTGCGGAAGTAACATCAAGTTTACTAAAATCTATGTGATCTATATTCTAATTTTTTTTAATTTTAGAACTTCATTCCTCCACAGTCTTCTACAAGTTTTCACATTTCACCATAATAACTCAAAGATTACTAGTTTGGCAATGACATTAACAAATCTTTTCAGCATCTGATCCTGGTATGTGAACTAATTCAGAGCATCTAGAGGTTCTGGTACAATCTCCTCCCCAACCTTGGACTTCAATTTTCTCATACAATTTTTATTAGTTCCACCTTTGTTAGTCTGTGTGTAGATCACTTTCCATGTCAGAGAAGACAGAAACAAAACAAAAGCTGAGGAGTTTTCATTCATTCTCTATATCTGATTATTGGGTCAGTTTGTTAATAAGAATCTATTATTTATTTGCAATTTTCATTCTATACATATAAAATGTAAAAGGTTAGCCTCAACCTTTTTCAAAATATCAGCTCATTATTCCACTAGGATTGTGTTCCTATTTTATGTGTGTGTGTGTGTGTGTGTGTGTGTGTGTGTATATATATATGTTTCATATCCTTCTTTCCTTCATCTGCATGTCTTATTTTAAAATCAGTTCATATGGTCACTTTACCTCTGCCTTTTCTTCACGTGTTATTTTCAATTGTTCAATAAAGATTCTGTCTTTGATCACCTTACAACGACTTTCCCTTCATGAGACTGTATCCCATGGCACCTTATCTACCTTTTCTTTGAATTTTAGGAATTCTGTATTCCAATTCTCTATATTCTGGCTTTGCTCCATATTCTTCTTCCTGTTTATTATTTATTCATTTAGCTGTCATTTACAAAACACTCACTTTGTACTAGACACTAAGAATATAAAATGCAAAAGTAATTTCAGTCTCTGCCCTCAAGAAGATCACATTATGGTGACAAAGGCAAACCAATACACAGGGTACTATGTACTGCTAAGGGGGGCACTTAACCCAGGTGGAGTGGTCAAAGAAGCTTCATGAAGTAGAAGCTGTGCAGTTAAAGGGAGAAAAGGAGGGAAGAAAGGCATTACAGACAGAAAGAGCAGTTCAAGTTAAGTCACTGAGGAAATTACAGTAAGTTTGGTATCACAACTGCAAAATGAGAAACAGGAAAAACGAGGATGGAGGGAGTGGTAGGCAAAGACCAGATGGTGAAAGGCTTTGTACACTATGCTAAGAACCTTGGCCCTTAATATATTGGCTAGTGGGTCTCATCAGAATCACCTATAGAATTTGTCTGGTCCCCCACCGTACACAGACTCTAATTCACTAAACCTGTAGTAGGATCCAAACACCAGCATTTTTAACAAGCTTCATAGATGATTCTGATGAAAAATCAGGGATGAGAACCATTGCTACAGGTGATAGGAATCCAATGAGTTATTTTAAACATGTAAGTGGGATGGACAATCTTGAGGAGAAAGATTATTCTAGTGGCAATATGGAAGAAAATCTAGCTGTAGAAAAACCAACTTGGGACTGGTGTTATAGCCCAAGCAAAAGGTGAGAAGACCTTTTTCTAGAGCAAGAACAGTACAATTTTAATAACTATCCAGGAGTTAAAATGAGTGCAATTTTGGTGATGAATTAGAATGGGAAATGAGGGGAAGGTGTATCAGGACAACTCTCTGAGTATTAGCTTGGTTAACTGCATAGATGGTTCTGCCACCTGGGAAGTACACACCAGAAGAAGAGCCAAGGCATGTGTGCAGAGTCTGCTGTCAGGACAAAACCATCCCATGTCAGGTGAGCTGGGTCCTCTGTCCATTAGGCAGTGACCAACTTCTTTGCTGTGACTACTGAGACTAAATCCACTTTGCCCTTCATTCTAATTTCAGCAATGCTCAAAATGTATACCTTCTTAACAATCATCCTCAACCCCACCCCATGGTTTCCAATGCCAGATGGAAAAAGGAAATATGCAAGTATAGACTCCTCTGAGAAGGGAGGATTAGAAAAGAAAAAGAGAAAATAGAGAGGACCTAGAGAAAGAGGTCAAAGAAGGTTTTTTTGTTTTTTTTTTTTTTAAATATTTTGCTTGGGCCGGGCGTGGTGACTCACGCCTGTAATCCTAGCACTCTGGGAGGCCGAGGTGGGTGGATTGCTCAAGGTCAGGAGTTCGAGACCAGCCTGAGCAAGAGCGAGACCCCCGTCTCTACTAAAAAATAGAAAGAAATGATCTGGACAACTAAAAAAATATATATATATATATAAAAAAAGAAGCCGGGCATGGTGGTGCATGCCTGTAGTCCCAGCTACTCAGGAGGCTGAGGCAGAAGGATTGCTTGAGCCCAGGAGTTTGAGGTTGCTGTGAGCTAGGCTGACGCCACGGCACTCTAGCCCAGGCAACAGAGCAAGACTCTGTCTCAAAAAAAATACATAAATAAAAATAAAAAATATTTTGATTGGTTGGTTTGTTTTAGAATTGGGATAACCTGGGCATGTTTTTAGGCTTCAAGAAAGGAGCTGGCTGGTGGTGTGACCACCCAACTCCTGTTAGTTTTGATTACGTGTACTTCTTCCCAGCATCAGAGGCACCTGGGAGCTAAAAATCAGTCGTAGGGGGAGTATTTACACCATGGAAATGGGAAAATGTTACACATCAGGGTCTTTTTTGTTTCTTTCCCCAAGAGAGCTAATTTTCTGGCATACCACTGCAGCCAGCATGGAAGAAGACATTGAAGACAGGTGCAAGAGAAGGAATGAGAGAAGGGCAAAGTTCACAGAGGACATAAGTGAAGACTGGATCAAGGGTATAGGTGAAGAGGTTAGGCTGGGGGTTAGGGGGAAGCAGTAGGGGACACATCGTCCTCTGAAGTTGAGGGAAAGGAGGCAAGGATAATTGAAGATAAAGAAAACTTAACACGTCGGAGGCCAGAAACTGAGGGAGCTCAAGAATGACAGCCTCAATTTTTTCATTCAACTAATAGTCAAGATTGTCTGCTGAGAGAGTGGTCTAGCAATTAGGGCTGAAGGCTAAGTTATTTAGAATAATTATTGCTAGAATAGCCAAATAGGATAAAGTAGTGATGAAGGATGAATAAAAGAATTTACTGGTGGGCTGAGAGCTCAGCAGAGGCTGAAAACCATGAATTTCTGGTGGTATCGATTTTCTCAGATATTTGAGATTCTCCAGCAGGATTCAGCTGCTTGGGTCTAATAGCAGACAATGCAGATTGTATGACTGACCTAGAAATGGAAGTTCTGGTGGGTGGAGGCAGAAGCAGCATAAGCGAAAGGGACCCACGGGTACAACTGAATGTCAAAATTATGGTCAAAAATATGATACAGACTGGGTAGGAAAAAGAAAGAGGCCAGGCAAATACTGATAAAAAAGGAAAAACTTCAGGTAATCAAGGAAGCATGGATCTCTATAAGATTAAAGAATAGACAATGTTGGAATGAAGGATGTCATATATTTTAGATTTCTGAAACAAGCAATTCCAGATGACAATATCCAGATGTGGCCTCACAAGTAGATGTCTAAAGTAAAGTGAAAGTAAAGGTCATTGCAGGCTGGGCATGGTGGCTCACACCTGTAATCCTAGCTCTCTGGGAGGCCGAGGCGGGAGGACTGCTTGAGGTCAGGAATTCAAGACCAGTCTGAGCAAGAGCAAGATCCTGTCTCTACTAAAAATAGAAAGAAATTAGCCAAACAATTAAAAATATACAGAAAAAATTAGCCGGGCATGGTGGCGCATGCCTGTAGTCCCAGCTACTCAGGAGGCTGAGGCAGGAGGATTGCTTGAGGCCAGGAGTTTGGGGTTTCTGTGAGCTAGGCTGATGCCACAGACTCTAGCCTGGACAACAGAGTGAGACTCTGTCCCAAAAAAAAAAAAAAAAAAAAAAGGTCATTGCAGCTAAGTAACCACAAGGCTAGTTTTTCTGAACAGATCATTGTAAGCTCTTAAAATGAAAGCTCCTTAATGACAGAGATTTTGTCTGTTGTATTTACTGCTAAATCTCCAGCATGTTAGTTCTGTACCTGGCACATAGAAGACATTCAGTTTAACTCATTTGTTGAATGAATGGCATGGCCTTTCTCTCAGGATTCCTATTATTAATATTAATACATTAACTTGTCTAATTGAGCCCTCACAGTCAAAATTAGGTAAAAGTTGGGCTCAAAGCATTGGCTCCCATGATTATTTCCTTTACCTTCTGGAAATGAAATAGTCAATAAAGTCAGTCAACAGTGGCTCTGCTTTTATTAAGACTTTCTGCAGACATTTGGATAGATGACTTTGACATCTTAGCTCTGTTCTGGTTCTGTGATTAATTTCCACAATCTATTATCCACCTAAAAGATCACAGAGTTTAAGCTATCACCCTCAATCTTGTGGATTTTTACGCATTTATCTTCTTGATATATAGAACTACCAAACCTGCCCCTCACACCAAGTCACGACCACATATATTCTTCACTTGCATATAATGGCATTTTTTTTTTTAAAGACAGGGCTCGCTGTTACCCAGGCAGGAATGCAATGGCACAATCACAGCTCACTGCAAACTTGAACTCCTGGGCTCAAGCGATACTCCCACCTCAGCCACCCAGCAGGCACACGTGCCATGTCTGGCTCAATGGCATTTTTAAATGTGCTGTCACTTCTGCATTCTAGTCAGTGCTACCAAAGACATTATATTTACCACTGAAAATAAAATCTCAAGCTTAATAACAGGGCAAGAAGTGGTCGCTAGGCCGGGCGCGGTGGCTCATGCCTGTAATCCTAGCTCTCTGGGAGGCCAAGGTGGGCGGATTGTTTGAGCTCAGGAGTTCGAAACCAGCCTGAGCAAGAGCGAGACCCCGTCTCTACTAAAAAATTAGAAAGAAATTAATTGGACAACTAAAAATATATAGAAAAAATTAGCCGGGCATGGTGGCGCATGCCTGTGGTCCCAGCTACTCGGGAGGCTGAGGCAGGAGGATCGCTTGAGCCCAGGAGTTTGAGGTTGCTGTGAGCTAGGATGACGCCACGGCACTCTAGCCCGGGCAACAGAGTGAGACTCTGTCTCAAAAAAAAAAAAAAAAAAGAAGTGGTCACTAGGTTGCCGAGTTTCCACCTCAAGAAATACCAAATAGCCGGGGGCCACAGTGACAAGAAGTGAAAGGCATCCATTGTGCCACCTTTCCCTTATTCATGAATTCATTAATTCAACCAATATCCATTATTTATTAAATAAATATGTATTAATATGCTTACCCATTCTAATTTTGCTAGTTTCTGAATCTATTCTGAATAGTTGAATACACAAAGTGGGCAGCACGACGGTAAGGAAATTGAGGAATCCAGAGGCAGTAGATTGGGAATCTAGCAATTACACACAGAGCAGTGTGATGTTTGGCTTCCTCTTCCATAAAATGTCTACCCCACAGAGTTGCTATGTGAATTCTAAGAGATTATATAATATCAATAAACTGCTGGCAAATTTTACAGTTCTATTTAAATGCTCAGCACTAGCTGAGCACATTACAACAGAGAGCCCCATCCGCAGGAAAAAAAGGATCATTGTAACCTTTCTCCAGAATAGCACAAAGAAAACCATCATGCTTTACAATGCAGTTTTCAAGGAAGCACTGAAAATAAAACTAGAGTACCCATATTTTCTTTTTTTCCTGCCTTGTGGTTTCCACAGAAAAAAAAAGAAGTCAAAGGAAAAGACAATAAAAAGGTTATAATAATGAACTTTATTCTTATAGCCTAATTAGAAAGTATATTAACATATAACACTAAATACTGCCCTAAATGTTATCCAGAGCCTTTACTCAAATCCACTAGATTGTAATCTGTACACTTGGAAACAAGATTTTAAAATCTCTCTCTACAAACTTTTATAACTACAACACAGAGATATATGTCTGAAATGTAGGAAACTTGGAGTGTGGAAAAGGGGTGGGGGGCAGGAGGAAGGAACTGACCATGTTCCGATTAATAGAATTCTCTTTAAAGAATAAGCTAAAGTATATCAGTTCAATTAAATTATATAATATTGCCGGGAGCAGTGGCTCACGCCTGTAATCCTAGCTCTCTGGGAGGCCGAGGCGGGTGGATTGTTTGAGCTCAGGAGTTCAATACCAGCCTGAGCAAGA
>NW_012152618.1:3430977-3443470 GCF_000956105.1 Propithecus coquereli | reverse complement strand
TGTATATATATACTATATATGTATAAAAAACATTGTAAGGGCAATCTGCATTCTAAACAACCATCTTAGAAATAAGCATTTGGAACACAATCATTTATAAGAAGTAACTGCAACAAACAAACTTTTTCAACTAACACTGAGGTAACAAGTTGACTGCCAATAAAAGAAAACTGCCAGAATTTGCATTTAATAAATTATTTTAGGCCAGTCATGGTGGCTCACACCTGTAATCCTAGCACTCTGGGAGGCCGAGGCAGAAGGATTGCTTGAGGTCAGGAGTTCAAGACCACCCTGAGACCCCATCTCTGCTAATAACAGAAAAAATTAGCCGGGCATGGTGGCGCATACCTGTAGTCCCAGCTACTTGGGAGGCTGAGGCAGTAGGATCGCTTGAGCCCAGGAGTTTGAGGTTGCTATGAGCTAGGCTGACGCCACGGCACTCTAGCCAGGGCAAGAGAGTGAGCCTCTGTCTCAAAAAAAAAAAAAAGAAGTAACACCTTCAGCTCTAACTAGAATTTCAGTATCAGAGGGGTAAAGTTGGCTCTGACCTAGATGTTCCATATTAATAATGTAAGACTATAATAATCCTTAATCAGTGATTATAGAAATAAATGATTATACACTGTTTCTACATTTATTCTGTATTATGAATTTAGGCTAAGTCAAAGTATAAAAATATGTTCAATGAAGTATTTTCAATTTATGTAGAATTCTGTGGGCTGTTCAAATAAAGAAAACTCAAAAAATGTATAAAAGCAGTGGTTTGGGGAGGAGGGTGGAAATCTAAGAAAGCAATGGCCCAGTCTACGGCCATGCCGCCCTGAACATGCCCGATCCCATCTGACCTCAGAAAGCAATGGCCCAAAACTGTACCTGCTATTTTTTTTTTTTTTCATATTTCAGGGTGTCAACAAACAACACTGCCTGTTTCCATCCCCTTTCTCCTCAAGCCCAGGTTAACTCCCCATTCTACCTGCCTTGAAACCTGTGGCTGTCCAGGGAAGAGAGGTTACTCTGGCTCCATGTATGACAAAGCTGGCCAGGAAATAAAGGAAACGCACACACAGGGTAGCAAGGCAAAATTTTAACAAAAATTCAGAAGAAGTCACACCAAAATTGAAAGGGGTGGCCTTGCAAAAATAACAGGAAAATACCTAATCCCACAATTTCCCCAGTAACAGTTAAAGATCCTATGAGTTCTCTAACAGGCACCCTGCAGGAGTTCTATTTTGCACTTCTGAAAAGAGCTGAATGGATGGAAAAGAAATGTAAATCTCTGTTTGAAAATTGTTTTTTTGAGAATCTGCTTTTACAGAGTTCCTGAGTAAACAGCAGGAGAATGAGCTACAGCCTCAACCACATCTCCAGGACAGAGTCGCATCTCCTGTGATAACCCCTTCTCCAAGGAAAGGCAGGAAACCAAGTCTTGGACTTTGATAGCCTTGCAGCTTTTGTAATCTACTTGCTGCCGCTTTTGTTCTCCACTGACAGCCATCACTGTTTTTTTTTCTCTTCATCCCCCTTAAAATCAATGAGCCACCTGACCTCACTGCTGGCACCCCCTTTTCTTTCTTTGGAATGCCACGTCATCTCCCTGCTCTCTTCCCCCCCACCTTTTCCTTCTTTCACTCTCTCATTCTTCCTATCCTTCTGAGAAGACAAACTTTTTTGCTTTTATATCTTAATCTCTGCATGAGAAATCTTTCTCCATCTGTGCCATGAGCACCTATTAGGCTTTCTACTCTAACATTTGGTGACCCAAAAGGGCAAGTCAAATAATGGGGAAACTGAGTCACTTCTCTACCTCCATAAGAGGATCTCACTTTTCTGCTTCGGTCTCTCCACCCATGCCACGAGCATCTACTAGGCTTTCCACCCTAACAAAAATACATCAACCTTAAACCTTTCAACAAGTAGTTCATTCTTCCTAAAACAAACCAGATATCTACGGAAAGAACGTGTATCTGACCCTGAAAGGATGGAAATTCTAAGACACTGTGGTTAGAGTGAGGCTGCATTAAAAGCAACTATTAAGGCCCATCCAGTAAATCATCCCCCCTGGCTTTACATCCCTGCTGGAAAGAATGTGCTGGGAGTTCTAAACTGACTACCTCATCCATCCTCAAAATAGACCTTTGGATTTTTATAGAATAATGATAATGATGATCTAGCTAACACCTACAGTGATTGATTACTACGCATCTCTACTGTAGTGCTACTGTAAGCACTCTAGGAACATAGAGTAGATGGTTTAATCTTCATAACAATCTCATAAGTACCATTATTATTCCTGTTTGTCACATATTGGAAACTGAAGCGCAGTAAGATTAGGTAATTGCTTAAGGTCACAGAGCTACTAAGCATCAGGGCCATGATTCAGATTCAGGCAATCTCTCTGTATTCTGCATACAAATTTCTATTTTCCAAAGCAAACACTGACTCCTCCCTCTAACAAACCAACTCTTCCTTCCTCATTCCTATTTCAGTTAATGGCCTCTACCCAGTCACTCAGGTCAGAAACCAGAATAGGGCTTCATCTGGGGCCTAGTCAATTCTCCCTGCTGACAGCTGCTGGTTCACATCTGCATCTGCCATTCACTAGCTCTATGACCCTGACTTCCTCTTTCTAAGCCACAGTTCCTTATCTATACAACTGAGTTCATAAGAATACCTACAGCTGTGAATATTAAGACTAAATGAGGTTCACGCCTGTAATCCTAGCACTCTGGGAGGCCAAGGCAGATCGTTTGAGCTCAGGAGTTCGAAACTAGCCTGAGCAAGAGCGAGACCCCGTCTCTACTAAAAAATTAGAAAGAAATTAATTGGACAGCTAAAAATATATGTAGAAATATATATACAGGCATGGTGGCACATGCCTGTAGTCCCAGCTACTCGGGAGGCTGAGGCAGAAGGATTGCTTGAGCCCAGGAATTTGAGGTTGCTGTGAGCTAGGCTGACGCCACAGCACTCACTCTAGCCCGGGCAACAAAGCGAGACTCTGTCTCAAAAAAAAAAAAAAAAAGACTAAATGAGATAATTCACGTAAAATGCATAGCACAGTGCCTGACGGATTGTAGGAAGATCAATAATTATAAACTATTATCATCATCACCTTGAATCTGGTCCTTCCCTTCCCCTCTAACCTTATGCCTAAGCATTCTTAGGCTCTAATTTCCTCTCTTCCTTGCAATACCAACAACCTCCTACTTGGTCACCCTGCCTCTGGTCTGTCTTCTATCCAATCCAAATATATACCTGCTAAAAATGTCACTCAAATTCCTTGGAATCACAAATGACACTCCAATTCACAGGGAATAAGATCCCAACTCCTTATTATTAGGATATGCAATACCTGCCACAATTTAGCCTTTCCAATCTCCCAACACATCTCATAATACAATGTACTATCCCACAATTCCTTCAAAGGGTATATACTTTCTCAATATTATTTCACTAATTTTATCATGTTGCTTTTGCTATGGAAATTCCCATTAATTCTCAATTACTTTTCTATATGCCTCTATCTTAGTGCTCATCAGACTATATGATGGGATTTTACTGTTTCTTTTCAAACTAGATTATACTTAAGAAGGGAAACCAGGTCTTATTTGTTCAAAAAAATCATTAGTGCCTAACACAGCACCATAAACAGTAAGAGTTCAATAAATAAATACCAATTCATTTAAAACTAACTTTGATAGAAAACATTTTAATATTCAGATACCTTTAGGAATCTTCCCACAGCTAAGGCTCTGAGAAATAAATGGGCACATTTATAAAAGTCTTTCTTTATTTCACAGCAAGTATTTAAAGTATTAAAGAAAGTGCTACAGAAATACCTAAAAACCTTACCAAAAAATTTTTATAGTAAAAAAAAAAAACTTCAGCAACAAAATTTTGGATGTTTATTCATACTATGTTAAAGATTATAATTCAGAGAATACAGTTTAAAAATTCTTTAAAATCAACTATAGCCATGATAGCATTCCATATCTCCTAAAGAAACACTAAAAATACTGTTTAAAGCCTTACTCTAAATGTGAAATGAAAATAATAAAAATAGGCTGGGCATGGTGACACACACCTATAATCCTAACACCCTGGGAGGCCGAGGCAGGAGGATCACTTGAGGTCAGCAGTTCGAGACCATCCTGAGCAAGAGTGAGACCCCATCTCTACTAAAAATAGAAAAATTAGCCGGGTGTGGTAGCACATGCCTGTAGTCCCAGCTACTCGGGAGGCTAAAGCAGGAGGATCGCTTTAGGCCAGGAATTTGAGGTTGCTGTGAGCTAGGCTGATGCCACAGCACTCTAGCCTGGGCAACAGAGCGAGACTCTGTCTCCAAAAATAAAAAGAAAGAAAGAAAGAAAGAAAATAATAATCAATAGTTTTTCATATGTATTTTGCACAAGGTGAAAGATTCTGCAAAATAAATGTTAGAACTACTGAACACAGATATTTATAAGCTTTAAAGGCACCCTCCAAGTGTAAATAGCATTAGTTTCCTCTTATTCTTTCCTAATTTTTACAGACACAAAAAAATTAGCTTTCCTTCTAAGCAAAGAAAACATTTAGTTGAGGCAGTCAATTATAGAAAAAATGTGTTTACATTTTATACCAAGTAAGATAATGAGATCAAATTGAGAGCTGGTTGCTTAATCTATTGTTCTCTAACCATCTGTAGAGATGGATAGTTACGGGAGAAGGGCACGCACAGAACTAAGGAAGTAATATATATATATAAACATTTTATGAGCAAAGGCATTTCAAATTCTACTCACACTTAATTTTTTTTCCCACCCTAATTGGGTATCATCACAATTAGTTTCCATCACTGTGGTCTAACCATAGACTCATGTAAAGAAAAAAGGTCATAAGCAAATTACATACTGGAAACCTAACACTATAGGTTTCTATGATGCATAGTTGTCTTTTGGCTATGGGGTTATTTCTCAAAATACATTAAAATGTTCAAGAGGTTAGTGGTATAAAAAGAATACTAAGTCAAGAGAGTCTCAGTTTTCTGTTTTGCCTCAAATTCTCTTAACGAGCTCAGGCAAACTGCTTAACCTTTCTGACTCCCATTATTCGTATATGTATTTAAAAAAACAAACACTAGATGATCTCTAAATTCCTCTTTGGGTTGTGAACTTTTATGACAATACAACATTCAAAAAATGCAATAAGCATCAAGATTAATTTAAGATTAAAATCACACATCTTAAATGTTTCCTGAACACACTGACTGCCACATAAGTTGTATTTAACTCAGGCTAGTTTTGAGCCCAGGGCCTCATGAAGCAAAACTCTGCAGTTGGTACCTGAAAATCCTACTTGTTGATGATGTTCTTATTGTTACAATTAACATTGACAATTTATTCTAAAAACGAGGATTGCGTTGCATATAATTCATGCACAGAAAACAATAAAAAATAACAAATTAGAAAGGATTGTATTGTTTTTAATAAAACACCCTGGCCCCAGAGAAAAAAAATTTTTTTCTAGTTTAGCAGTCAATGTGTTAAAGTATACATAACCGGATTTTTTCAAAACTACCTTACTGGGTTCTATTTTTTTAAAAATAAGATGTGGAGAAAATAAATATATTTCAGTAATGTGGAACAAATGACTTTATAAATATTCTCCAAAGTCTTTAAATAAGGTTAACAGAGAAAAAAAACTTCAAGAATAATTATCAGTATTACTATCTTGGGAAGTATCATTACGAGGAAGTTCAGAAAATGGCAAAGAATTTTAATCTTTAATAAACTCTAAGTAATAATGCAATAAAGGTCCAACAAGGTCTAGACAAGCAAATGTAAGAAGTAGGGTAAGACCAAGCTGATGGAAATAGGCAGATGTCCTACAAGTTACACCAGTAAAACCTTCTTTTGGGCCGGGCGCTGTAATAAACACCTGTAATCCTAGCATTCTGGGAGGCCGAGGTGGGAAGATGGCTTGAGGTCAGGAGTTTGAGACCAGCCTCAGCAAGAGCAAGACCCCATCTTTACTAAAAACAGAAAAAATTAGCCAGGAGTGACAGGCCTGTAGTCCCAACTACTCGGGAGGCTGAGGCGGTAGGACTGCCTGAGCCCAGGAGTTTGAGGTTGCTGTGAGCTAGGCTGATGCCACGGCACTCTAGCCTGGGCAACAGAGTGAGACCCTGTCAAAAAAAAAAAAAAAAAAAAAGTTCGTAATACTAAAAAGAGCATATAGATTTGATTTCATTTAGGCTAAATAAACAGAAATTATCAAACACTGAATTCAGCTAAGAATCAAATGCCACTACAACAAAAAATTTAAATAGACTTAACCAGAAAATATTTCCAATGTTACAGACACAGCCAACTCTATAAAAAGAGATAGAGAAACACAAGAATGAATTCCTAGAAAATAGCAAACACATCCCAAAAATAATCTTGGAGGTGGGACATGGTTAGACCATTCCAAAAAAACAGTCTTAAAGGTAGAAAAAATAGAATCCTAGAATTAGTCCACACTCTAGATGCACATTTTCCAGTATTTCATTCAAATTAGGAATTCTATCTCTTCAACAAACACTTCCTACCCATTCAAGTTTTTGATAAGTTTTAGTCGTTATGAAATTTGTCTTACTTGATTTAAAATGTATCTTCCTCTTACTTTCTTCCTTTTGATGACAACAAAAAGAAAAAAAAAATCGTGTTGACACTCTCCTCTTTCAAGATTACTCAAGAGCAGTCTATACTAGAAGTGGTCTTACTTGACCTCACCTCTCTGCGAGGCTGTCTGACTTTTGTTCACACTACTCTACCAAAACTACTCAGGCCAAGATCAACAATAACCTTTTAACTGCCAAAATCCACTCCAATGGACACATTCCAGTCCTTATCTTATTTGACCTCTCTTCATGAGGAACATAAAGCATATGAGACTGTTAACCATTCATTTCTTAAACCTTTTTGAACCTCCCTTCTCTCTTAACTTGTGAGATAATAAATACATATACACACATACAACTCTTTTTTGGTTTTCCTCCCACCCCTCTGACCATTCCTTCTCAGTCTCCTTGGCAGGATTCTTCTTTGCCAGATCCTTCATGTTGGTAAGCCTCTGGATTCTCTCCTCCTCCTCCTCACTTCTCTTTCTTTGTGCTCTCCTTTGATAATCTCATCCACTTCTGAGGTTTCATGTACCACCTATATGTTAATGATTTCCAAATGTTCATCTAGACATGAATCTAGAACTTTCTTCAAATCCTCATATCCTTATATAAGAAGACTCAGAACATTTTAGGGCAATATCATGGGGCTAGAGAAAATAATCTTATGCTAGTAAGCTCCATTCATGCCCCTCTAGGTTAGGGCTCTAATTAATTTATTCTCAACATCCACACCCCCTTTCCAAGGTGACAACTTTTCTGGTTTCTTATAACTGGTATGATCAAACATCTTGATTTGCCTAAGACAGTCCTGATTTATGCCTATTGTCCCAGAGTAACTATTAACCTTTTCACTCACAAAATAGCACCTGTTTGGTCAGTGAGTTACATGATTACCTTACCCACTCACCCATCCTTTTTGATTTTTCACACACAACTAGGTAAATCTTCCTTCCTCCTGGATTCTTTACTCCCTACCTCTGTTGCTAAGAAACTTCCCTACATCCTCTACCTTCACACCAGAGAATCACTTCACCTCCTTTTCTTAATAAATCACTATATACACCCAGATCCCAGGTCAGGAAGGCAAATCAGTGTTCTCCTGGTTTCCCAAGTTGACTTGCAAATCATTATTATCCCATTTTATCCATTTTTAAGGTTATACTATAGCTATATTTATAGCTGTCACCTACTGACCTTCAAGTCAGTAATCTCCATTTACTGAGAATTCTGTCATATGATTATCTTCCTCTCTACACAAGAGCTGGTATTCTAGGGACCTCATTATCCATAAGAACAATTAATTTCAACAGAATAGATTTAAAGCTCTTTGCCTTTCTTTTCTTCAATGACCCCTACTTTGTAGAAGGCCACCATGGTTTAGTAACAGGGCATGAGTATTTCAAAATTAGAAAGACTCAGGTACTTCCTAGCTGTGTGCCTTGGGGAAAACTACTTAACCTCACTGAGCGCCACTTTCCTCATCTGTAAAATGATGCTAGTGTGTGCCTCGAAGAATCGTTTTGAAACATCAGCATGATAAGCTATGGAAAGTATTTAGCATAGTGACTATTACACATAGCTCAATAAACAGGAGCTTTTATTAATATTAATATTGTTGTAATTAGCACTATTAATCTTGGCTACCCACCAGCATCGGTTATTCTTTGGCCCTTATCACCACCTGAAATCGCTCCAACTCCAGAACCTTATATGTAGGACTCTCACATCAGGTGTCTATTTTTCCATCTCTAGTACTCTTACTTCCATTAGCCCTACCCCTTACTCATTGAGATTCTTCACCCTCTCCATTCTCCACATTTATGAGCCCCATCTTGGCTTGACTTTCAGCCCTTTAATTAGCAACCTTATTATTACCCTCAATTCCTTGACCTCAACCACCATCCCCCTGCCCAAGTTCTCCATCACATCTTCCCTTCCAGTCCCCAACCAGGTTCAGTCTATTTGCTTTATGCATTATTTGGGGAGAGGGAGGGGAAGTATGCTGCTGGAGAAACTGCTTGACCATTCTGACAGGCCGCTTTGTACATTTGTGATTTCAAGCCTTGGGAGGGTATTTATCACTATTCAGCAATTAGATCACCTGTCCCTAGTTGAGTCCCTTTTCCAATCTCAATGGTAACTTTTCTTTTGCCCTTAAGCATACCCAGCCCATGTTCTTCCTTCTCAATCTCAGCAGATAATCTTGCTTCACAGAGAGAAGAGATGCCATCCTGGACATTCATCTATATCTACTCCTTATTTCCTTTCCTTTAAATAGGAAGATGTATCATTGCTCTTCTTCAGGGTAACTCTTTCACCTGTGCCCCTGGTCCCAACCCCTCCATTTCCGCTGGGATTACAGTTGATCAATTATCTCCTTTCTCTTGTGACTTCAATTTTCTTCCTCTTCAGTGGCCCCTTTCCCTCAATCCACTAAAGTGTCCTTTACTTCTCCATTCTTAAAAAAAACCCAAACCTTTCACAGATCACATCTCACTGCTCAAGCTTCCATTCACTGTCCTCCCTTCACTACCAAAAGTATTTGAAAGAATATACTTACTGAATGAATAAAGATTGTTGTATTTGGTTCAGACTTCTCTCCTGAGCTCCAGACCTTTTTTCCCCCCAATTTAATTATATCTGACTCAATTCCAACAAAGGAAATAAAATAGCTAATTCCACCAAATTGAAGAAAACTGATAATTTTCACATCTCCAAATCTACTCCTCCACCTGTATTTTAAAAATTTAAGAACAATTATCAGCATCACCATTCACCCTGTCAGACAATCTAGAATCAAAGCCTACTTTGATTCCTCCCTCTCCTTTACCCCACATCTAAGCAAGCCCTTTCTAAAATCTCTCACATCTGTCCCCTCCGTGCCTTCCCAGGGTTGCTACTGTTGAGGCCTTCCTCATGTTACACTAATTCAAAGGGATGTTGTGAGGGTTAAATGAAATAATAAATGGGAATACAAATAATAAATGGGAGTAAGTTGTGAAGTGCTATATAAAGATGATTATACAAATATTATCATATCTTTGGCAAAGTAAGACGAGGTTAGCTTAACAGGACTTGTTCTTAAAAACAAATTCTGGGTCTGAGTAATCAGTGCTTTCTTTTCTCATCACAAATCACAGAGCAATTGGCAATCTGGTCTATAATTTTTCTAGGAATCAGTGTTAAGATTTTCAATATATAGTTTCTGGGCTTGACCTTCCCTTCCCCCATTTTTAAATGTAAAATAAGCAGTTCTTCGGTCTTCTGGAAAAAATCTTCTATTCTATTTAAAAAAAAAAAATAGACTACATTTTAGAGGAGTTTAAGTTCACAGTAAAATCAAGTGGCAAGTACAGAGTTCAGACTATTTTTCAGAGGAGTTTAAGTTCACACAAAATCAAGTGGAAGTACAGAGTTCCCATTTATACCCTATCCTCACACACGCACAATCTCCCCCACTACAGACATCCTCCACTAGACCGGTACATTCGTTAACAATCAATGAACCTATACTGATAGATCATTATCACCCAAAGTCCATGGTTTACATTAGGGTTCATTTTTGGTGTTGTACATTCTATGCGTTTTGACAAATGTAAGGTCAAGCCACTTTTAAATGCCACTTTACTAAGGTGTAACTGACCTGTAACAAACTGCACATATTTAAAGTGCATAATTTGATAAGTTTCAAAATGTGTACACCTATGAAACCATCATCCCAATCAAGATAGTGAACATATCTAGTACCTCCTAAAGTTTCCTGGTATACTGTTCTCTCTCCCTCCTGCACCTCTCCTCTCTACCTCTTCTCCAGGCCACCAAGGATCTGCTTTCTCCCACTATACATAGGCATGCATTTTCAAGAATTTTATAGCTGGAACAATACAGTAGTATGTACTCTTTTTTTTTTTCTTTTTGGTCTGGCATTTTTCGTGCTGTGTAATTATTGTGAGATTTATCCATGTTGCGTGATCTATAGTTCATTCCTTTTTACTGCTGCGTAGTAATCTGTTGTATAAACATTACTTTTTAAAAACCAGTGGCAGTTTTATAAACATTTATAAGTATGTATAGTAATCTACCCTATTGTTCATCTATTTCTTCCATTCAGTTAAAAATAGCTAGAAGCTCTCTTATTTCCTTGTCCATTTGGGGTTTCAATTTCAAAGAATCATATTTGAATGAAAAAATGACTCATCTTTTGAAAAATTATTTGATTCCTTTATTTTTTTAGGCAGGGTCTTGCTCTGTCATCTGGGCTGGAGTGCAGTGGTGTGATCATAGCTGACTGCAACCTCAAACTCCTGGGCTCAAGTGATCCTCCTGCCTCAGCCTCCCAAGTGGCCGGGACTATAGGCTCACACCACCACTCCCAGCTAATTTTTTAAAAATTTTTTGTAGAGACAGGGTCTTGCTATGTTGCTCAGGCTAGTCTCAAGCTAGCCTCCCTTCTCAGCCTCCCAAAGTGCTGGGATTACAGGCATGAGCCACCATGCCTGGCCTGATGATCAGTTTTAAGCCTTACTCTTTCATGTTATCAGGTAAGATTTTTCTCTATTTCTTTTCCACCCAGCAGTTACACCTGGGAATTTCCAAAGGTTATTTCCAAAATTTCCAAATGTATCAGACCTCTCTCAATTACTATAAACAAGGCCAGGGAAATTAAAAGGTACAACGACAAGCACTAGTGAGAAGCAGCAGCGAAAGAAAGTAGCATCAAAGAGAGTATGGTGTCCTCATCAACTCTAAGATCACTTTATAATTAGTTATTATTTGATAGATTTTTATATATTATCAAGATATATTTAGGTTGAAAATCCATTTTGAAATATTAGCTTATGTCCTAGTTCTTAATGTAAAGGATAGCCCTTAAATTCCAAGATATAAAATTCTATATATAGAAATATATATATATGTAAGTATTTAGCATAGTGACTATTACACATAGCTCAATAAACAGGAGCTTTTATTAATATTAATATTGTTGTAATTAGCACTATTAATCTTGGCTACCCACCAGCATCGGTTATTCTTTGGCCCTTATCACCACCTGAAATCGCTCCAACTCCAGAACCTTATATGTAGGACTCTCACATCAGGTGTCTATTTTTCCATCTCTAGTACTCTTACTTCCATTAGCCCTACCCCTTACTCATTGAGATTCTTCACCCTCTCCATTCTCCACATTTATGAGCCCCATCTTGGCTTGACTTTCAGCCCTTTAATTAGCAACCTTATTATTACCCTCAATTCCTTGACCTCAACCACCATCCCCCTGCCCAAGTTCTCCATCACATCTTCCCTTCCAGTCCCCAACCAGGTTCAGTCTATTTGCTTTATGCATTATTTGGGGAGAGGGAGGGGAAGTATGCTGCTGGAGAAACTGCTTGACCATTCTGACAGGCCGCTTTGTACATTTGTGATTTCAAGCCTTGGGAGGGTATTTATCACTATTCAGCAATTAGATCACCTGTCCCTAGTTGAGTCCCTTTTCCAATCTCAATGGTAACTTTTCTTTTGCCCTTAAGCATACCCAGCCCATGTTCTTCCTTCTCAATCTCAGCAGATAATCTTGCTTCACAGAGAGAAGAGATGCCATCCTGGACATTCATCTATATCTACTCCTTATTTCCTTTCCTTTAAATAGGAAGATGTATCATTGCTCTTCTTCAGGGTAACTCTTTCACCTGTGCCCCTGGTCCCAACCCCTCCATTTCCGCTGGGATTACAGTTGATCAATTATCTCCTTTCTCTTGTGACTTCAATTTTCTTCCTCTTCAGTGGCCCCTTTCCCTCAATCCACTAAAGTGTCCTTTACTTCTCCATTCTTAAAAAAAAACCAAACCTTTC
>NW_012152618.1:3418133-3430927 GCF_000956105.1 Propithecus coquereli | reverse complement strand
AGAGATGAGAGTCCCATTATGTTTCCCAGGCCGGACTCAAACTCCTGGGCTCAAGCAATCCTCCTGCCCCAGTCTCCCAAGTAGCTGAGACTACAGGCATGTGCCACAGTGCCTAGCTTAGAACACTAAAATATTTTTGATCCAAGTTTTACAGGGCAAATTCTAATGCTATGAATGCAGTATAATTTGATTTAAAAAATCTACATTTAACATGTGATGGCCCATTTATTTCAAGCCATCTTTAATGAAACAAAAGAAGTAGGATAATCCTTGTACATTACTGACTTACTGATGTTAAATAAAATTTATAGGAGGCCATTGGTTTGGACTGAGCTCCTGCACTAGGCCCAACAGACCAAACCAAAATGGAGTCACTCATGCTGAAGTTCCACTTCACCAAGCCAAAACTAAATTGTTCATCTGACCTTCCAAAAAATCAGGAAAGAGAGAGAAAACAGCCAAATCCCCAAACAAGCCAGCTGTTATAATATATGATATGATATGATATGACATGATAAGGAAGTCCCCTCTGCTTTAACTTTTATAAGAAAAGTAACTTTAAAGCAACCAATCTACTTTTTGTTTCCTGCTTCTGCTTTCCTCAGCCCTTTTCTGCCTATACAGTAGTCTCCTCTTATCTACCGTTTCACTTTTGGAGGTTTCAGTTATCTGAGGTCAATTGTAATCCAAAAATATTAAGTGGAAAATTCCAGAAATAATTCATGAGTCTTAAGTTGCACCCAGTTCTGAGTAGCATGATGAAGTCTTGCACCATCCCACTCCACAGTGTATATACAGTGTCCAGTACTATCCGAGGTTTCAGACTTCCACTGGGGATCTTGGAACATATTCCTCATGAATAACGGGGGACTACCATAAAACCAGCCATCTCTGCTTGGTTCATCAAAATACCCAATCTATTTTATAGCATAAGATGTTGCTCAATTCTAGAATCACAAATAAAAGCCAAATAAGATCTTTAAACTAAATTTGCCAAGCATGGTGGCTCATGCCTATAATGCCAGCTACTATTCAAGAGGCTGGAGTGGGAGGACTGCTTGACCTCAAGAGTTTGACATCAGCCTGGGCAACACAGCAAGACCTTGTCTGTAAAAAAAAAAAAAAAAAAAAAAAATTTATTTTAAAAAAATTAGCTGGGGCCGGGCGCGGTGGCTCACGCCTGCAATCCTAGCTCTTTGGGAGGCCGAGGTGGGAGGGCTCCTTGAGGTCAGTTTGACATCAGCCTGGGCAACATAGTGAGACCCCGTCTCTACAAAAAATAAAAACATTAGCTGGGCATGGTGGCGCATGCCTGTAGTCCCAGCTACTCGGGAGGCTGAGGTAGGAGGATCGCTTGAGGAGTTTGAGGTTGCTGTGAGCTAGGATGACGCCACGGCACTCTAGCCCGGGCAACAGAGTAAGACTCTGTCTCAAAAAAAAAAAGAAAAAAAAATTAGCTGGGCATGATGGCATGTACCTAGAGTCCCAGCTACCTGGGCGGCTGAGACAGGTGGATCACTTGAGTCCAGGAGTTCAAGGCCGCAGTGAGGTATGATCATGCCACTGCAGTGCAGCCTGGGAGACAGAGCAAGACTGTGTCCAAAAAGAAAAAAGACCTTTAAACTTAATTTGCTGCAATTTTGTCTTTTGACATGATTAAAGTATTAAAAATACAAGTAATTTCCATCATAATTTCATGAATGATCGAGTGAAACAACATTTCTGGGGCTTAAAAAATCCTAAACTTAAGCCAGGCATCGAAAGATAATTCAGAAAAAGATTAATTAGATGAAGGAGTTCAAGTTAAATGCAGCAAGAGACTAAAAAGGTACTCTGAAATCCTGAATTATATGGATTTCACTACAACTCTTAACTAACAAACACATTCTGTGAGTTCAAGCAAACAAAAACAAAATGACATTTGGGAAAAGAATGACTAGGGTGGTCCAAAAGAGCTAAAAAGAAAACAAGCATGAAATACTAGTTGGCAGTTTATGGGTAAAAATTTTAACCTCCTATACAGTCAAGGTAATGTAAAAAGTTTCTTCAAAACAAAGTCACTAGAGTTTACTACTAATAAGCTTTACTTTGACAAAGATTCTTTGCCTGGCGAAACTTTAGTTAGCCTTCTGAATCTTCTGCTAGGCCCATCGGTGCACTTCCTTACAAAATCCAGCTTTAACAAAGAACTCTACTAAGTCTGTTTAGCATAACCATCCTGGATAACTGATCATCCTCAATATCTGATCAGGTTCCTCATCCTCCACCATTCCCAGGTGATGTCTGATCACCCTGGTCTATCTTTGACAAGAATCCTGTTAGGTTAGTTTAGCCAGAATCCCCCTTACTTCTGATGTTTCCTCTTAGTAACTTTCTATCCACTATCCCCCACACTGCTCCTTAGCTATAAATTCCCACTTGTTCATGCTGTATTTGGAGTTGAGCCCAATATCTCTCCCCTACTGCAGACCCTGTTGTGGTGGTCCCTATACCCATCACAATGGTCCTGAATAGTCTTTCTTACCATTCATTGAATAATTTTTTTCTTTAAAAACTTGGATGTCTAATTTTAATGTCTTCTAACCAACTCCTAACCTTCTCCCCACCAAACCTACTCCTCTCATAAACTTCATCTCAGTATATATCTATCTCATCTTTCTACTTCCTCAGGACAAAATTTTGGCATCCTTTACATCTCTACCCTCAATTTATCCTAAAATCAATGACCTCTCACCACCTCCACCAATTCCACTCTTGTCCAAGCTACATTATCTCTGGCCTGGACTGTGGCAACAGTCCCCTCTACTGGTATCCCTGTTTCTGCTCCTGCTCAACCTCTCCACCACAAAAAAGTCTTCTCTATCCAGCCACCAGAAGGACCATTTTAAAAGGTAAATCAGATTATATCCTTTCTTTATCCAAAGGGAGGACTCCCCTTCTCACTCAGAGTAAAAACCCAAGTCCTTCAAAGGCCTACAAGGCCTTACACAATCTAATCTCCCACCACACTAACCTCTCTGACTTTATTTCTGCTACTCTTTGCTCACTCCACCACAGCCAAATCAGCTTCTCTCTGCTGTCCTCAAACATTCCCAGCATATTCTTGCCTCAGGGCTTTTGCAAGTGCTTTTCCCTCTACTAGCACACTCTTCCCCCAGAGAGGTGCATGGATTATCCCTCACTTCCTTCCGGTCTCTCAAACATCATCTTCTCCAGGAAGCCTTCCACGGCTACCTCTAGTTGAAATTGCAACCTTCTTCCAGTTCCCTGTCCTTCCTCCTCTCTACTTTTTCTCTATATCCCTTAATACCATCTGACATAGCACATATTTTGTTTACTATCTAAGGTCTCCACTAGAATATAAGCTCCATAAAGGAGAGTATATTTATCTGTTTAGAAAGTGTGTGGCACACAGTAGGTGCTCAGTAAATATCTACTAAATATATACATAATTTTATAGTTTACAGTGTTTCCATGTAAATTAAATTATAATAACTCATTTTCTCCTTATGCCCTCTCTTCTGTAAATGCTCCAATCTATGCAATAACCAATATGGATGACAGCAAAGAGCTATCAGAAAAATAGTTGCTGGCTATTTGCAAAGCTCTTTAGAACAGATACCCATATAAATTAACTACATTTATAACATGAAAGCTTAAAGAGTCAAAATCTTTATTAGCATAAGGTTTCTAGGTGTGGAAGTTTCAAGTAATAGAGCAGACGAGCCAAGAATCATCAGGAGGAAAGCCCTATTCAGTTTGTCCTATCAATCTGTTAAACAAATCCTAGGGAATATGCAAGCTGAATTTGATTTTCAAGGAAACACTGGCCCAAATGCAACACTAACATATTAAACACAAGATTCAACCCCCTTAAAATTTTCTATGTGCTTAAAAGAAAGCCCATAAACTATCGAGTGCTGTCACTGAGCATGTATGCTCTGCTGAGCATATAGAGGATGTTTTGCTACGTTTTGTTTAACCAGATAAGAATCAGGGCTAAGGAGGCATTTCCTAAAGCCTCTGTATCCCCTCCACCACCAAAGAACCCGGGGTCTAACTGGGTTATTTCCCATACAGTTTAACCCATCAGAGGGAAAGGGGCATCTCAGCCAGGCTCCAATGATGTCTGAGACAGACAACAGATGTCTCAGGGGATCCCCTGGAGAAAGGTTCTCGCCTGCGCAAAGGATGTCACACAGGCAGGAAAAAAGCAGCAGACCAAGTCACACGGTGAAGATGACAGGTGGGCGAGTACGGTGGGGCAGGAGTGCGAGGAGCGACCGGCAGGGTGGTGGCGCGGAAACTGTCAATTCCCATCGTCAACCTGCCAGTCTGGGCCCGGCTGGGGTGAGGGAGTGCCGCGGCACAGGATTAAAAAATACAATAAAGGTAGCAGCAGATCGCCGCCAGCCTGCTCGACCTCACCCCTCGAGCGCCGGGAAATAAAAGTTAGTGCCCGGTGGCCGCTGCAAATGGCCTGGAGGGGCCCCGCCGAGCTCCCGACCGCGACTGCTCAGCGTGTCAGAGGCGGCCTGGCGCCGCGGAGAGACGCCCGGAGCCCCGAAGCTGGAGAGGAAGCCCCAGGCCAGTGCGTCAGGCCGAGTCCTCCGGCTCCCTCAGCCCGGCAGCGGCGACCCCCAGCCCGGGCTGACTGCCACCACCCCTAAACCGCCCTCCCTCCAGGCCACGCATAGGGTCCGCTACCCTGAGCCCTCTCTGGCATCGTCGGCGCCCAGCAGCCGTCTTTACCTGCTCTGTGGCCGCGACCGCCGCCGCGCACTCCGCTCACACGGAGAATCCCGAGTCGACGCTACTGCTGCCGCCGCCGCCGCTGCCGCCGCGAATTCCCCACCCCCGCCCCCTCAGGTAACCCAGGAAACCGGGAACACCACCCCCTCCCTCCCTTCAGTCCGGACTCAGACCCACTCTCCTGCGCGTGCGCACTTGGCCCCGCCTCACGCGTCCGGAGCCCCGCCCACCTCTGGGAGGGTAACGCCGGAGTCGCAGGCGTGACGTCTAAAGCCGGCGAGCCAATGGGGAAAGGAGGAGGGCGAGCCGGTCCGCGGGGCCGCGGCTTTGGGGCCGTGGGGGTTCCTCAGTGCAAGGGAGGCCTGCCCGGCTCCCGCACCTCTTCTCTGTGCTCTGCGTAGTGGGCTGCGTCAGGCCCCGGGGAGAGCTAGCACCGTTTGAAAAGCATCTAGCACATGCGCAGCGTCCGCTTCCTCCATTGAACACAGAATGTCATCCTGTCCGGTTGTGTAGGTCCAGAGGATGAAGATAGAAGAAATATGGGAAGGAGTGGGGAGAGGCAGAAAGGGTTTATCCACAAGGAACCCGCAGCCTTCCTCCAAGACCTGGAAAAAGCCATATTGTAAGGGTTACCGTAGGCTTCTCTCAAGAAACGAAGAGGTTTGCAAAGCCACTGTAGAATTAAAGTCAGTGCAGAGGTGTATTTTCCAACATATTTCTGTTCAAGCACAGTTGTATACAGTGCACACTGTCAGCGCTATATGCCTTAATATACCAGTCCCTCCAGAAAGTGGGAGCCGTAGATTAAATACGAGGATGTTTTCGGCTGCATCACAGACTGCCAGGCCCAGCACACAGCTGACTGGCAGCCAACGGTTTGGCATTTCAAGGGCCACCCCTCCTCACCTCCTAGCCACTGTGACAGAAATGTCATACTGGGAAAGAGCTTGAACTATACAAATATAGTTTGTATTGTTCAGTAGTTTTCAAGTCCTACCGAACCATACAAACTGTAAGCAAATAGTCTACAAATTGACAGGAATGGCTGTAGAATCAACTCTCGTAATTTTTCACATACAATTATCACATAGAAATAATTCAGGAAATTATGTCCCAAGGCTATATACCAAAAATAACTCAATTCCTCAAACTCCCATCTGACCCAATAACAAAGTAAATAGTTGCCCATTGATGTGCTTTATAGGGGCTCTTGGGGAAAATTCCCCACTTTAAAGCGTCTCCTCTTTGATGTCTGATGTTTAACCATTCATATCTTCATACCTTTAGGCAAGGTTGCCCACTTCCTCTGGCAGGCAGCCTTTTAAAATGCAAATATTCTGGGCAAGGGCAAGTCCCTAACAAGTTAATGAAAAAGATGCCTCAGGGAAATCATCACTCATTTAACAAATATATAATGGGCACTCACTGTGTGCTAGGTACTGTGCTAGGTGCTGGAGATACTTTCGTGCCTCAAAGAGGAAGAGGAAACTCAAGGTCCTGTTTTTACCTAAATGAAACTGCTCTTACTTATACATTAACTTTCACCCACTAATCTTAAAGACACCCCCTTTTTTTAATGGATGAAAGAAGTCACAGAAATGTCAAGTAACAAGCCAATTTCTGTTAACCTTGAGTAGAAGATAATGGATGATCATGATTTCATTAAAGCAACAGAGAGACAGACTTGAAATGACAATGGTACACAATTGGCCCTCAGTATTATTTATAAAAGGCACAAAGTAATGTCCTTTGTGACTGTTCTTTTCTCTGTATATCTGAGTCATGAAGTATTTTAACCAGTATTTTAACCAAGCTACTCCAGTATTGATTTTGTTCAATAGTATCTAAGAACATCGATATTAAGTATACATATTAAATATAGCTTAATTTAAAAGATTTCAGAGTGAATGAATGGACCCCTCTCAGCCAAGAAGACCCCAGAAACACCTTAAAACTGAGTTCCCAGTCATGATGGGATGGAGAGATACAGCACAATTACAGGGTATAATTTCCCTTCATAAATATTCATGACTCCTATAAGCTTGTTAAATATGTATATTTGACCACACTGCTGGGTATAAAATCCTGTTGCCTTTTACCTCTTCTTTGATGCACTGCATGCCTGGCTTTTGGCCCTGACTCTGCTTCCCAACCTGTTGGAATGGCCGCCCAGCATGTTGCTGCCCTTCATGAGAAATAAAGCTCTCCTTTCTCCAAAGTATAAACCTTAATTTTTTTTAATTAACAAGAAGAACACAAAAAATGTGTAATAGAAAACATGCAAAAGAAGAAAAAGTAAAGGAAAAATAATAAACTGTAGAAGGAAGCCCTATGTATGTATCTGTCACACACTGGAAAACTTCCTAAGTGGGAAATGTCCAGATAATTTGACTCCAAAATTAGATTCTAAAATGATATTATAACATCGAAGTTTAAAAACTTGCAGTTAATATATATGTGCATAATATCACATTTAATTATTACCCAAAATACCCTAAAAATTATTATTTTTTTTTTTTACTGTTTACCACATACGCCAAACACATTTCTGTTTTTAGGCCTTTGCACTGGCTGGTCCCTCTGCTTGAAATTCTTTTTCTCCAGATAGCCGCAGCTATAACTCCCTTATCTCCTTCATGTCTTTGCTAAGAGTCCACCTCTCAATGAGGTCTTCCCTTAATACTGCACTTAAACCTAGGCAAGAGGGGCTTCTGCTCTGCATCCCACACTTAAATGTCCCTGATAGCACAAATATCACCTAAAATAATTTTATTTAAAAACACGTAGGTTCTCTGTCACTTCGGATCTGGTGCTGAGAGATGACATAGTTAACCTGTAACTCTAAACATCATCTCTTTCTAGTACCTATCATCTTCTAGCATACTATATAATTTACCTATTTATTCTGCTTATTTTTATTGTCACTCCCATTTAGACTATAGGTTCCACAAGGGCAGCAATCTTCATTCTATTTATGATGTATCCCAAGTGCCAGAACAGTGGCACTTAGTAGGCTCTCAGTAAATATTTGGATGATTTTTTTTTTTTTTGAGGCAGACTCTCACTCTGTTGCCCCAGCTAGAGTGCCACGGAGTCAGCCTAGTTCACTGCAACCTCAAACTCCTGAGCTCAAGTGGTTCTCCTGCCTCAGCCTCCTGAATAGCTGGGACTATAGATGCATGCCACCATGCCCAGCTAATTTTTTCTGTTTTTAGTAGAGACAGGGTTTCAGTCTTGCTCAGGCTGGTCTCGAACTCCCGATCTCAAGTGATCCTCCTGCCTTGGCCTCCCAGAGTACTAGGATGAATGTTTTAATTAATTAGGAAAATTCTGTTTGAAATTCAAATAAATATCCACGGCCGGGTGCTGTGGCTCACACCTGGAATCCTAGCACTCTGGGAGGCCAAGGCGGGAGGATTGCTTGAGCTTAGGTGTTTCAGACCAGCCTGAGCAAGAGCGAGATCCCGTCTCTACTATAAATAGAAAGAAATTAGCCAAACAACTAAAAATAGAAAAAATTAGCCGGGCATGGTGGCACGTGCCTGTAGTCCCGGCTACCTAGGAGGCTGAGGCAGGAGGATCACTTGAGCCCAGAAGTTTGAGGTTACTGTGAGCTAGGCTGATGCCACAGCACTCTAGCCCAGACAACAGAGTGAGACTCTGTCTCAAAAAAAAAAAAAAAATTCAAATAAATATCCAAAGAGTAAATTAATCATAATTTTGAGATAAAGCAGGACAACCTTAATGCCTTACTGCAATGCACTGGAAAGGAAATGGATCTGTAAAGTGGTAGAGGAACACAAGACTGCAATTTCAGTAATAGTAACATGGTCAAAATTATACAGATGACTAAAATTATACATTTGACTAAAGACCAAGCAGTTACTACATTTAAAAATTATAGACATACAAATTTAATTTTGCAATGCTTAATTTATTAGGATGTATATGAATCTTTAAAGAATGTGATTCTTAATAGGCACCTGGAAACTTTATTGAATAGGTCAGTTCATAATTAATGTCTTCATTAACTTGTCAGCAACATCTCCTTTTTGCAAAACTTATCAAATTGGGTTTTAGTAAGATTCTTTTATGTAATTTTCTCTACTACATCATGAATAGCATTTTTTTTTTTTTTTGAGACAGAGTCTCACTGTGTTGCCCAGGTTAGAGTGAGTGCCATGGCGTTGGCCTAGCTCACAGCAACCTCAAACTCCTGGGCTCAAGCGATCCTTCTGCCTCAGCCTCCCGAGTACCATACTTAGAGGTATCATGTTCTGAGTCCCAACATAAAAAAGGGTTAATGGCCGGGTGCGGTGGCTGACTCCTGTAATCTTAGCACTCTGGGAGGCTGAGGCAGGAGGATTGCTTGAGGTCAGGAGTTCGAGACCAGCCTCAGCAAGACTGAGACCCCTGTCCCTACTAAAAATAGAAAAAATTAGCTGGGCATGGTGACATGCACCTGTAGTCCCAGCTATTCGAGAGGCTGAGGCAGGAGGATCACTTGAGCCCAGGAGTTTGAGGTTGCTGTGAGCTAGGCTGACGCCATGGCATTGTAGCCCGGGCAACAGAGCAAGATTCTGTCTCAAAAAAAATAAAAAAGTAAATAAAGAATAAAAAAAGTTCAAAAACTATTTTATGAGATGACCTTTTCAATCAACTAAAAGTGTTAAAACAACTGCAATTTCCTTTCTTTACTGTGGAAACCTCATGATGATTGTGTCTTAGTGTCCTACTTTCACATATAGGAAAGACCGTACTCATGGGCAATAGTGTCATTATTTTTCATGAAAGTTTTTTCTTTTTAAAATGTTGACCTATTTTTCTACTTACAACAGAAAATATATGCTATAGTAATAAATTCAAACACTGGACAAATATACAATAGAGAAAACGAAAGTATTCTGTGATCTCATCCTAAAGATAATCACTAGAATTAAAATACATGCCCACAGATGTTGTAGTACACACTCACAACAGAGTTGTTATTACTGTTGTTGTGTTATCGCTGTCACAATCACTATCATGGAAAAAAAGAGGGATTTGAGTCCATTACTGAACATAATTCTTAGCCAGGTGATTTACTTGGCATTTCCTATTTTAATAGCCAGTATTTGTCCATCTTAATTCCCAATACATTCCTGTGGCCAACAAGTTTCTGGTTAACGTTCAGCTGTAACCTGCATGAGCTGTTTATTTTGGAAGAGCAAACTAAGTCTGTCCAACACAATGGACAGGCTAAGAAGTTTAAGGAAATTAAGAAACATTATCATTAGAAACGCAGGTTTCCTATCCATTCCTATTTATACAGCCAAGAGTCCAGATCATCGGAGTCCATTAAAAATGACAAGAACTCACTAAAGCTCACGGAAGCTCATTCAGAAGGAAACTAGAAAAACACAGAGATAGTCCAAGTTATCAGTAGATTCACAGAACAAAATAGCACTTGACGAGTCCAAAGCAACAGTTGGAAAGGGCTAGGCAGACTTAAAGGAACAGGTAAAGATTTATTTGTGTTTCACTGCCTACTGAAAAAAAACTGTGCTACATAAAGATTCTTAATATGTACACTTTCTCTATCATTGTATACACACCACAATTTTGAACCATTTCATAAAATGTCAAACTCTACCTAATACCACGCGCCACACAGAATCCACTACAGCAGTAAGGTTGCAAGATTTAGCCATTATTTCAGGCTTTCATTCATTTATTGGCTATTTTCTGGTACGTGCACTGTTCAAGGCTCTGGAATCCAAAGGTAGTTGAACGACATTCCAGGTCTGCTGGGACTCCAGACAGGCAAACAAGCAATTACAGTGGAGGGGAAGGAGAGTTACGGCGGCATCGTGCATGGGATTCTCTGGAGCAGTGTGGGGGGACATCCAACTGCCATCCCCGGATCAGAAAAGGCTTTTTGGAAAGGCTAACTCTAGACTTGACACTTAAAGACTTAGTAGGCTTGGGCAGGCCAATTTTTCCTAAATGCTTTAAGCACCCCTAGTCTAGGATAAAATTTTAAAAATAAGATCAGTGTAGTGAGTTTTACACAAGGCTGATTTTATTTAAAGTTTTTCCTTTATTTTGAAACTATGCCCTTTCTACTTTTTGTTAATTCAGTGGTCCTCAACCTTTTTGGCAGCAGGGACCAGTTTCATGGAAGACAATTTTTCCATGGATTGGTGCGAAGGGGTTGGTTTCGGGATGATTCAAGGGCATTACATTTATTGTGCAGTCAAACCTCTGTGCTAATGATAATTTGTATTTGCAGCCGCTCCCCAGCGCTAGCATCACTGCCTCAGCTCCACCTCAGATCATCAGGCATTAGATTCTCATAAGAAGCACGCCATCTAGATCCCTCGCATGCACAGTTTATGGTAGGGGGTCCTGCTCCTGTGAGAATCTAGTGCCTCAGCTGATCTGACAGTAGGCAGAGCTCAGGTGGTGATGTGAGCGATGGGGAGCAGCTGTAAATACAGATGAAGTGTCTCTGGCTGGCCCACCGCTCACCTCCTGCTATGCAGCTCATTCCTAACAGGCCACAGCCTGGCACTGGTCTGTGATCCTGGGGGTTGAGGACTGCATATTTAAATAACTTTCCTTTTATGATGCAGAAATAACAGTTTGGCATATCTTTAATGTTCTTTCTTGACCAAGCGATTGGCAATAACAAGTTGGTTGGCAACCTGATAGGTCCCTGAAAGAGTTTTCTTGGTATTGTTGGTGTGGTTGTTAGTGTGTGTATATGTGTATAGATGTCTGTGAAATCTATGTGTCCCGAAACCATTGACGGCTGGGCCAGGATGGGCAGCAAGGGTGTTCTAGGCCCTGGCTCCTCCTCGGACCAGCAGCATCAGGATTACTGGGAGCTTGTGAGAAATACAGAATCTCAGGCCATGCCCCAGACTTCCTGAGTCAGACTTGGCGTTTTTACAAGATCCCTGGGTGATTTGTAAGCACATTAAAGTTTAAGAAGCACCATTCTAGGAGAGAGAACAGCGGGTGTAAAGACTGGTGGGAGAGATCATGGTGGTTTGAAGATCCTTTCCAAAGCAGAGGGTGTCGGGGCCACAATTCAGCGAGGGTGAGAATGATGCTGGGAAGGCAGGCGGGAGGGAGGATGAAGATGATTCATATTTTCTCTCTGCTGCAGCTATAGCTGGATAGATACTTGCTCCATATTTCAACCTGGTCATTTTTAACTAAGCCATTTTCCATATTGCTTAAAATGCCTATTTATTGAAAAACCTCAAAGCACAAGTTAAATACCTTGGGATAAATATCATGGGCCTGCTGTGTCGCAATTAGTGAGATGCTGATTAAGCATTTCATAACTGTAATAACAGGACATACTGACTCTGCAGAGTGGCTGGTGGAGAGTCTGTTTTAGTAAGGACCAGACACCAAAGGATAAAGTCTTTCCCTAAGCCAGGGGGCTCTTACGTCACACTGATGGAAGGAGCCCTGTCCCACACACCTGCCTGGTTGTCTCAATTAGTCATCTTATACCAGCATAAGAACTGTGCTAAATGTACAAAAAGCAGTCCCGCCCTTCTGTATTTATAAGTTAGGATTTAAATTAAAATACGCATTTAATCTTTTATCTACCAAAAGGGAAGAACATCCCAAGTAACTGTGGCAGACAAGCTAAACACAATCTTATACAGACTTCCTTCCCTGCTGCCTACAATATTGCTATTGTTAGTTTCCAAAAATGTTTGTCTTCTCAAATATGCTTTAGTTTATTAAGTTGTAGGAACTATATTTTGGCTTATTGTGTTCCCAAGTGCCTGAGATAGTAGCTGCTCAATTAATTTTTTAACTAAATGAGGAAGACGATGATACAGAAGAATACAATTAGCTGAATGAATTCTCTATGACCTATAGTCACATGGCCAACAGTTGTGAGAGGTTATGTGTCTTCTCACACTTTTGGAAATTTTGTTTAAATTCTGATTTTTGTGTCTGGCTGATCAGAATATTTGATATCCATGTGCAGTATGATGTGGTATCCTGTTTGTTAGTAAAGCGCTGGATTGGCT